>NC_069505.1:114598495-114790995 GCF_027579735.1 Bombina bombina
GCCTCCATTGCAGGATGAAAAACTGGACAATCTGTTATTAGATGAAATAACCAAAATGACCATGAAGGGTAAGGTTATAGTACTGGGGGACTTTAATTTGCCAGATATAGACTGGAAGATTCTTTCTGCTAGATCGGCTAGAAGCAGGTATATTCTTGAATCTCTGCTAGGGGAATCACTTGAACAATTAGTCAAGGAACCAACTCGTAAGGAAGCTATATTAGATCTAATACTTACAAACAGTGATACAGTTTCAGATGTGTCTGTAGGTGAGAACTTAGGATCCAGTGATCATCAATCTGTTTGGTTTAGTATTCATGTTCAGGAACTGTACACCCAGACTAAAACAAAAGTTTTAGACTTTAGGACGGCAGATTTTTCATTAATGGGAGAATACCTAAAAAACTATTTAAAGGGGAAAAATCTTATTACAGGGGTTCAAGAACAGTGGGAATTTGTGAAAGGTGCCATTTTAGATGCAACCGCACACTGTATTAGACATGTCTGTAAAAGTAAAAGAAAGCGGAAACCAATTTGGTTTACCAAAGAAGTAGCACATGCTGTAAAGACAAAAAAGATAGCTTATAAAAATTACAGACACACACAAGCAGATGATGATATGAAAATATGGAGACTCCAACAAAAAAAGACTAAGCAGTTAATTAGGAAGGTTAAAGCTGATGCAGAAGAGAAGATAGCACAGTCAGTAAAACATGGGGACAAAACATTCTTTAGATATATCAGTGAAAGAAGAAAAAATAAGGTAGGAATAGTAAAATTGAAATCAGTTGATGGTAGAATAATAGAAGGAGATAAGCAGATTGCAGACTGTCTCAATGATTACTTCTGTTCTGTTTTCACTAAAGATTGTGAAGATACAATGTCTACATTAAGGGATGCTATGCAAAATAGAAACAAGCTTAACAGTAATCTTTTTACAGAGGATGAGGTTTTGTTAGCATTATCAAAAATAAATGTTACAAAGGCAGTGGGTCCTGATAATATTCATCCAAGGGTTTTAAAAGAACTTCGTTCAGTGCTAACTGTCCCATTAACTGATCTGTTTAATCAGTCACTATTAACAGGAGCTGTCCCAGATGATTGGAGAATAGCAAATGTAATACCTCTTCATAAAAAGGGCAGTAGAGAAGAATCTGGCAACTACAGGCCAGTTAGTTTAACTTCAGTAGTAGGGAAATTAATGGAAAGCCTCTTAAAGGAAAGAATTATGACTTACATAAAGACAAACAATTTAGAGGACCAAAATCAGCATGGTTTTACTTCAGGGAGATCATGTCAGACTAATCTAATTGACTTCTTTGATTATGTAACAAAAGTATTAGACAAGGGAGGAGCAGTTGATGTAGCATATCTAGATTTCAGCAAAGCATTTGACACCGTCCCACACAATAAACTTATTCACAAACTATATCTCCTTGGTCTAGATTCAAAAATTGTGAACTGGGTGGAATGCTGGCTTAAGGACAGAAAACAAAGTGTCTTAGTAAATGGAGTTCATTCAGCAGAGGGGGCTGTTACTAGTGGTGTTCCTCAGGGGTCAGTTCTGGGGCCTGTTTTGTTTAACATATTTATCTGCGATATCAGCAAAGGGCTACAGGGGAAAGTATGTCTCTTTGCAGATGATACAAAAATTTGCAACAGAGTGGATGTTCCAGGGGGGGTAGACAAAATGAGAAGTGATATACAACAATTGGAGGATTGGACAAACGACTGGGATCTAAAGTTTAACACAGCAAAGTGTAAAATAATGCATTTAGGGAAGAAAAATCCAAATGTTAATTACAGACTCAATGACACTTTACTGACTGTTACAGACGAGGAACAGGACTTGGGAATTATTATTTCAGATGATTTAAAACTTAGTAAACAATGTAGTAAGGCAGCGAGTAAGGCTAGCAGAATGCTTGGATGTATTGGTAGAGGTATTTGCAGCAGAAATAGTAAGGTTCTTATGCCACTTTATAGATCATTAGTTAGGCCTCATCTTGAGTATTGTGTGCAGTTCTGGAGGCCATATCTTCAGAAGGATATTAACAAACTTGAATCTGTGCAAAGGAGGGCAACCAAAATGGTACATGGTCTAAAAAATAAAACTTAAAAGGATAGGCTCAATGACCTAAATATGTATAGCTTAGAGGAGAGAAGGGAAAGAGGTGATATGATAGCAACTTTCAAGTACATTAAAGGGTTTAGTAAAACTGAGGCTGTGGGTATTTTACATAAAATGGAAAATTCAAGAACAAGGGGTCATGAGCTCAAGCTAAAGGGTAGTAGATTCAGGAGTAATTTGAGGAAGCACTTCTTTACAGAAAGAGTGATTGATTTATGGAATAAACTTCCTCAAGAGGTAGTAGCAACAAACACTGTGGGGGACTTTAAAAATGCATGGGACAAGCATAGGGCTATCCTGCGAACTAGATAAGTTTATACTGTTAGGTAAGGTGGGGCAGACTTGCTGGGCCTATGGCTCTTATCTGCCGTCAATATCTATGTTTCTATGTTTCTATGTTTCTATGTTTCTATGTTTCTATGTGACCTCCTCTTTTAGTTTAAATTTACATTTACGTAAGACATATGGGATATCATATATAAGGACTTCCCTATGGTAACTTATAGCTTATGTTATACTTTCTAATGCAGTATATGTGTGTGTAAAGTAGGAGGCACTTACTTACCCTAAGTATTAACCCGCTACCCAGCCCTGGCACCTATGCACCAGTAATATGTTTACCCTGGTAAACTTTGCCTATATAAAGCGGATCTGTTTAGGAATAACCTCATTAGTCATATAGTTAGTATTCATTTGATAAGTGCCCTTTTGAAGTAATATGATCAACACAGTTTTATGCTATTGTTCATTCTTGCTGGTTCAGTCACATTCTATATTTTATTTGGTTATGCAGTAATACTGGATACTTCAGGGTAAAATCTCTTGCAATCTACTTTAATTTTATATATATATGTATATTATGCTAAAGTCACAGCCTTTTGTAAACTTTACGCATGTGTCTGCCAATATTTATGCTCTTCACCTAAACCTCCATGTTTATTGTTTTCGGGTATAACAAGTTTGACACTACTATTTGAATGTTCTATATATGTACTAGGTATGTAGATATAAGCTTGCAGTCCTTACAAAACTTTATATGTAAATGTTTACTCTAGAATAGCACCTATCCAGTACACCTATATACTCTGTCATTACCTCTAATTCCAAACCTCAATATTTTGCGTGAGACAACTATAACAGGTACTACCTTGTTGCAGAGATGTTATAATTCAATATCTGGTTAATAGACTTCTGAAGACACTGAGTATATGAAGACGTGACACTATTCATGTACTACTATACCCTTAGCTACCTGACTCAGGTATAACATCCCTAGCATCCTTGAAGCTATATGATCTATCTCTGACATCACTCTTGCTCCTGAGCCTAGTTTCCACAACTGCTGATAGGTGGTGGTTTGATATAATGTTTTGCATATTAATATATGTTCATATTAGTATAGTAGTGTTGCAATTTATATTATAACTAACATAGGGTCTAGGTTTTAGAAAATATCACTCATTTGATTATGCTAATGTCATAGTTACCTTCCAAAAATTATTAACTCTAGAGGGGATAGCTCTTACTTTTGGGTTTTGAAGTTAGTGCAATGCTTACCTTAATCCATGTTTTCTATCAGTTTTTGATTCCCTTCAGTAGTATACTTTATGATCCCACCAGCCAAAAGTCTACATATATGGTAATAACCCCCTGATCATATCATTTTTCTTATATGCCCTTTTATTCATAGATGCTAAATGTCACATGTTCTTTTCTAACCCTATGATTTACCCCTAATTTCTCAGAAATTATCTAGTAGGTCCCATGGTATTTCTTTATGTAACCCTTGCCTAGGGCTCCGCCCCCCCCCCATACTACCCTATATTTGACAAGCGGTGCTTATCCGCTGAATTTTCTACCCCCCCCTTATATTTTTGAAAATAAAAATATCAGTCGACAATCTACCCTTTACATTATATGTGTGGGACCATAAGTGTCCAATACATTCCCTATCTTTCCTCTAGACAACATTTGCTTTTATAGGCCCAAATGTGGCCGCTTGCGCTCTTGAGGAAATAATTGAAAAATATAAGCAATCAAAAATAAAATAGAGGTTCTTGATATATACCTAGCTTTCTACCACATTGTTATTTCATGTATAAGAATAACTATTGTAAATGTGACACTGCTGTTGTATTTTTTCTTATGTTATATGGTATTTTACACATATTGTACTCACTAGCATAACCTCAATAAAAAACTTTAAAAAAAAAAAAAAAAATCCCTAATCTGCCTCCCCCAACATCGCCGCCACCTAAATAAAAGTTATTAACCCCTATCCCGCCACTCCCCGACACCGCCGCAACCTAAATAAATGTATTAACCACTATTTCGCCACTCCCCGACCCCATTGCAACCTAAATAAAAGTATTAACTCCTAAACATCTGGCCTCCCACAACACTACCACTAACTAAACCTATTAACCCCTAAACCGTCAGCCCCCACATCGCTATAAACTAAATTAAGCTATTAACTCCTAAACAACCCACTAACTTTAAATTAAAATTACGACATCCCTATCTTAATATACATTAAAACTTACCTTTAGAATTAAACTAAACTAATTTCTTTCTAATGACACGGTGAGTCCACGGATCATCTAATTACTATTGGGAATATCACTCCTGCCCAGCAGGAGGCGGCAAAGAGCACCACAGCAAAGCTGTTAAATATCACCTCCCTTCCCTCCAACCCCAGTCATTCTCTTTGCCTACGTTAGAGCAAGGAAGTGGTAAAGTTAGGTGTTGGAAAAGAAGATTCTTCAAGCAAGATTTTATTATTTTTCAGCAGTGCAAGATTGTTCTGCTTTGTCCTAGGGTGTAGCCGTAGTCCATATCAGTCTCTTCAGTAGAGCAGTGGTGGATTTCAAGCAATGGGAACTTGTGGGGTACAATCCTCACTGCGCCTCCCATGTATTAATGTTGCCTTATCCGTGCAAGCCTGAGTAAGATTACTCAGTCTTTGTTTTTATCCACAGGTCCATGTGAGGGAACTGGCCTCTCAAACTTAGTGAGCTGCCGTGCTGCCTGGCAGAAGTCTTAAGGTAAGTACTAACGTTATTTTTTTCTGGGACACATTGCAGAAAAAAATTGATGGCGCTTTAAAATACATTTGTGGGGGGCGGAGCCAGCATTCCACCTGAGCAGACGTATAGTACTGGAGCTCCAGCTAATAATATATATTATAATTGAATTCTAATGCTTTACCTACATCAAAGGTGATGTACATACTTTAAATGAGCCCTGCAATAGCTGAGGAACTAACTGGCAATTTGTGAGAGGATTTAAAGCATCGTAGAGGAGCGACAGATTGAGGCCTAGCCAAGCTCGGGGCCTTCCTGGAAGAAACGTATCCTATATCTTACATAGTAAGACGGCAGTAAGAGAGGCCGGAGCTGGCTTTGCGCAGCAGTGCCTGCTGGAGTGTGGGGTCTCTGGGAACATGGAGGGACTGTTTGCGACACTGCAAAACTGGCTTGAGGATTTTGATGGCAGGATGTGCCGAAGATTCGACCGCCTCCTATCTACCATGGCGGATACCCATGCAGAAGTTGCTACTAAAGACCCAGAGGTAACACCACATGCAACTTTGTGCACACAGTACAGAGATTCTCAGGAGGATAACGTTCAGCCCCCGGCTGTCTCGGCGCACATCGCAGAATTGGTAGCTTGTGGATTCCCTGAGGCCCGGTGCAGGTTGGATCTCTTGGCCCAGGTGCCCCAAGGGGAGTGCGGGAGCTCCTACTATTGTGCCGCTATACTTCAGGAAAGTGCATATAGGAGTCAATCCGACCTTTGCATGAATAACTGTCTGGGGCTATATCTGGTGGACGTATCATGCTGGAGAACTTTGGATCTCTCTGTGGATCCGGTGGGTCAACTTTGTGTAAAGACCGGTGTGGGCTGAGTGTTCCTACTGAAGCTGTTGTTTTTGCAGCAACCGCCATGCTCAGCAGGTTGCCTTTGCCCTGTACTTATAATCCTCCATGACGACCGTTAGGTCTGAATTTACAGACTCAACCTTATGAACATTTTGTTTTATGGCCCCAGCAATATTAATATCTGTCAGTTAGGTGGAGATGTGATATCCTCTATCCTCTTTGATTATTTGGCTACCTTGGGATTTAAATATGTAATTGTTATGTTTCTTGCACTCGCAAAATTACCATTGTCTGCTCCTTGATTTTCCCTAATCTTATTTCTATTTATAGATTGTGAGCAGTCTATTCCCCTCACATCATTGCAACCCCCTCCTGATAATATGTGTTGTGGGGAAAGAGAGTGATCACTTTCAGATATTACTTGGGCAGCATGGTCTCCTCAAAGAATAGGACTTCATTACTTGTCTTGAATCCGCCCCCCTCCCTCCCCCTCTCTCTCCCTCTCCCCCTCTCCCCCTCCCCCTCTCCCCCCTCCCTCTCCTTTCTCCCTCCTCCCCCCCTCTCCTTCCTTCCCCCTTTTTCCCCCCCTTTCCCCTCTCTTCCCCTCTCCCCCCTTCCTTCCCTCTCCCTCCCCTCTCCACCTTTCCCCCTTTCCCCCCTTCTCCTCCCCCTCTCCCCCTTCCCCTCCCGCTCTTCCCCTTTCCTCCTCTCCTCCCCCCATCCCCCTCCCCTCCCTCCCCTCCCCCCCTTTTCCGCCCTCCCCCCTCTTCCCTTTTCCCTCTCCCCTTTTCCCCCTCACCCCTGTTTCCCCCCCTCTCCCAATTGTGTAGTAAAGGGATAAATAATTTATCCTCTATGCTCCTATCTGGCAGAGTTATGCAGTCTCTGCCCTGTTCGTAGAGCCTATGTTAGAGAATGTACCCATATGAGTGTAAAAATGGCTCTCCGAATACTACTAATGTAACGATTTATTATGATTGTCATTCTATGTTTAATATCTACAGACTGTATATCATTATTAGTTTATTATATCTGTAACCTCACTTATCTATCTAATGTATCTCTTAGAATTATTGGTATGTTGTTTAAGGCTCAGAGACTCTGGGACGCCCAATATATGTGTTCCCCACTTATTTCGTAGGGCGAATTAGCTGACATAATACAGCCAGGCATGCTAAGATTCCTAGTTTTTAACTAAAATTATTTAGTAACATTTTTGCTAGCTGCCCACCACGGTGGTATAAGTACCTAATCACTTCCAGGTGATTACAGAGTTTGTAGCCCAGTCAGCTTCCTACTTTTTACAAAATTATAATCCTTTTTGAGCCTGCAACTTCTAGCTTGTTTCTTTTTTTAACATCAATGTTCTTATTCTATTCGTATTCTTGTGAGCAACTACACTTCTTTATATCTTAGTATTTAAGCTTATATGAGATACAGTCCCTGCAGTTCGTTTCTCTGACACAGTGTTAGATATTGGAATATTTAATGTTATTATGCTTGATTCTATCATCTCCTTCAATATTATTCTCAGTCTATCGGACCTTTCTAGGGTCCTAGTTGTCATAAGAAGGAGTCTATTAGCGTAGGCCTAGATTGGGCCTGTGCTTTCTAAAAGCCCTCTGAGTAGTACCCTTAATTCATAGAGGTCCACAAGTGGCTTCAGCTAGCTTTGAGGGAAAAGAGGGCGATTTTGAGTTTGTTCTCCAACTTTTATCCATTTGATGTATATTTCAACTTGAGAATACTATGTGAATTTTGATAAGAGGCTTATTTCTAAATATGTTCTTTAACATTTGTATATGTCCACAATACTTGTCTTATTATATGCTGTGTAACACGTCCTTGTTGGGGCAAACTGTTTTTGTGTATTTGTAAGTGTAAATTCCCTCAATAAAAAAAATATTTAACAAAAAAAAAATACATTTGTGGGACACGACACATTCGCCTATTACTAGGGGTATTGTTTATTAATGGCAGCAATAGCAGGCACTGTGGACGAGGAGACTCTTAGCTCAGTAGATGGTGGTGTTGTTTTAACTTTACTCCCGACGGCTGTGGTAATACATTTAGCCGAACGGGAGGTTAACGTTGTAACGCCCACAATGGGCTCAGTTAGCTAAGGCGGCAGTTTCTATTGCGTGACCTTTTTCCCTCTTACACTTTCTGTGTTCCGGAGTGGGGAAACAGCTGCGTCACAGATATAGCAGCGTTGCGGTTACCGGACCACAGTTTACTAAAATATAAAGGTTGAGTCCGTTTTATCTAACAGAATAGTACACTCCGTTTGCAGTCAGGCAGGTATGCACCTCAGCAAAGCTAAGCTGAGGTGTAGAGGTTGTCCGGAGTGTTTTTTTGGGGCTACTTTATTTTATTAAAGCAGAAAAATAAAGCAGTTTTGTTTTAAAATTTAAAAGAACAGTAACATTTTTTTTGTGGGATATTTTCTAAATAAAATATCAGTTTGTTTATTTATTTATCCTGTTTATTAGTAAATAAAGATGGACCAAGAAATCCTGCAAGATGTTACATGTACTTTATGTTTTAATGCTAATGTGGAACCACCAATCCCTTTCTGTTGAACTTTACATTACAGGGATAGACTTTTTCCTGAGCCAACATTGTCTAAGGCGGATGCTGTTCAGGAGTCTTCTGACAATGTTCCAGATATGCCGCAGCTTTCTCCTCAAGCCTCCCAAAACTTAGCGTCCATACAGCCAGTACCCCCTAGAGTTACCTTGCAAGACAGCACTTCCCTTATGTCCTCAGCAGTATCTGATGCATTGTCTGCTTTTCCCATGCTGCAGGGAAAGCGCAAGAGGAAATGTAAACAATCAGTGAGTAAGGTTGCTGACACAGTAGTGGCTATTCCGAATGTCCCTTCCCAGAAATCTGAGGAGGAGGATACTTCGGTAGCATCTGTGAGTGAAATCTCAGACTCAGACAGTGTAATTTCTTTGGCTGATACTGAAGTTGTTTAAGCTCGAACACCTCCGTTTGTTACTTAAGGAGGTTTTAGCTACCCTGGATGACTCCGACACTACTGTCGTAGTCAATCCTAAGAAATCTAGTAAACTTAACAAGTATTTTGATATACCTTCCATGGTGGAGGTTTTTCCTGTACCAGATCGAGCTACAGAGATTATTGCTAGGTAATGGGAGAGACCGGGTATCCCTTTTTCTCCATCCCCTATATTTAAGAAGATGTTTCCTATAGCAGACTTTACCAAGGAGTCTTGGCAGACAGTACCCAAGGTGGAAGGAGCAATTTCCACGCTAGCTAAGAGGACCACTATTCACATAGAAGATAGTTGTTCCTTTAAGGATCCTATGGACAAGAAATTAGAGGGGTTACTCAAGAAGATGTATGTACACCAGGGTTTACAATGGCTACCGTCACTAGTGTGGCAGCATACTGGTTTGATGCGTTGTCTGATTCTATTCGGACAGACACTCCCCTCAAAGAGATCCAGGATAGGATTAAGGCCCTTAAGTTGGCCAATTCTTTTATTACGGATGCCTCCCTACAGGTTATTAAACTAGAAGCAAAAATTTCTGGTTTTGCTGTATTGGCTCGCAGAGCCTTATGGTTGAAATCCTGGTCTGCGGATGTGTCATCTAAGTCTAAGATTTTGGCGATCCCTTACAAGGTAAAGACCTTGTTTGGGCCGGGTCTGGCTGAGATCATTTCCGACATTACGGGAGGAAAAGGTCATTTCCTCCCTCAGGATAAGAGGAATAAGCAGAAGGGACATCAGAGTAATTTTCGTTCCTTTCGAAACTTCAAGGGAAAGCCTTCCTCTCCCTCTACAAAACAAGAACAGTCCAAGCCTTCCTGGAGGTCCAACCAGTTGTGGAACAAGGGAAAGCAAGCTAAGAAGCCCGCCATTGACTCAAAGTCAGCATGAAGGGTCTGCCCCTGATCCGGGACCAGATCTTGTGGGGGGCAGACTATCCTTCTTTGCTCAGGCCTGGGTTCGGGATGTTCAGGATCCCTGGGCAGTGGACATCGTGTCCCAGGGATACAAGCTAGAGTTCAAAACTGTTCCTCCCAGGGGTAGGTTTCTTCTCTCAAGATTATCTGTAGACCAGATAAAAAGAGAGGCATTCTTACACTGTGTTCAAGATCTTTCCGACCTGGGAGTGATAGTTCCTGTTCCAATGCAGGATCAGGGTCTGGGATTTTACTCCAATCTGTTTGTGGTTCCCAAAAAAGAGGGAACGTTCAGACCAATTTTAGATCTCAAAAGTCTAAACAAATTCCTCAGAGTACCGTCCTTCAAGATGGAAACTATTCGTTCCATTCTTTCCTTAGTTCAAGAGGGTCAATTTATGACAACGGTAGATTTAAAGGACGTGTACCTGCATGTTCCCATCCACAGGGACCATCACAAGTTTCTGAGGTTTGCATTTCTAGACAAACACTTCCAGTTTGTGGCTCTTCCATTCGGCCTTGCCACAGCTCCCAGAATTTTCTCAAAAGTTCTGGGATCTGTTGGCGGTGCTCCGATTGCGGGGCATTGCAGTAGCGCCTTATCTGGACGACATTATGGTTCAGGCACCATCCTTTCAACAAGCAAGATCCCACACAGAAATGTTGTTATCCTTCCTGCGATCTCATGGATGGAAGGTGAATTTGGAAAAGAGTTCCTTAGTTCCAACTACAAGGGTAGTTTTCTTGGGAGCTAAAATAGATTCCTTATCAATGAAAATTTTTCTGACAGAAGTCAGGAAATCAAAGATTTTCGATTCCTGTCTAGCGCTTCAGTCCTCTCCTCGGCCATCAGTGGCTCAATGCATGGAGGTAATCGGTCTGATGGTAGCAGCCGTGGATATCATCCTGTTTCCACGTTTCCACCTCAGGCCTCTACAGTTATGCATGCTCAGGCAGTGGAACGGAGATTATGCAGATCTGTCTCCACAAGTACATCTGGAGCAGGAGACAAGGGATTCTCTTCTTTGGTGGTTGTCTCAGGAAAATCTCTCCCAGGGAACCTGCTTCCGTAGACCCACTGGGTGATTGTGACAACAGATGCCAGCCTACTGGGATGGGGAGCAGTCTGGGGCTCTCTAAAGGCTCAGGGGACATGGACTCAGTCAGAGTCTGTTTTACCTATAAACATTCTGGAGCTGAGAGCAATCTTCAATGCTCTTCTGGCCTGGCCTCAGTTAGCTTCGGCCTGGTTTATCAGGTTCCAGTCAGACAACATAACTTCAGTGGCTTACATCAACCATCAGGGGGGGAACTCGGAGTTCCTTGGCCATGGCAGAGGTAGCCAAGATAATTCAGTGGGTGGAGTCCCACAACTGCTGCCTGTCAGCGATCCACATCCCAGGAGTGGACAACTGGGAGGCGGATTTTCTGAACAGATAGACCTTTCACCCGGGGGAGTGGGAACTCCATCCAGAAGTGTTTTCCAGCCTAATTCTCAAATGGGGACAGCCGGAGCTGGATCTCATGGCATCTCGGCAGAATGCCAAGCTTCCGAAGTACGGGTCGAGGTCAAGGGATCCTCAGGTGGTACTGATAGACACTCTGGCGGTACCTTGGAATTTCAGTCTTGCATACCTATTTCCCCCGTTCGCTCTCCTCCCTCAAGTCATTGCTTGAATCAAACAGGAGAGGGTGTCGGTGATCCTCATAGCACCGGTGTGGCCTCACAGGATCTGGTATGCAGACCTGGTGGAGATGTCGTCTCGTCCACCTTGGAGACTTCCATTGAGAAAAGACCTTCTACTTCCGGGGCCTTTCCTTCATCTAAATCTAGTTTCTCTGAAGCTGACTGCTTGGAGATTGAATGCTTAATTTTATCTAAGCGTGGATTTTCAGAGTCGGTCATTGAGACCATGATTCAGGCGCGTAAGCCTGCGACTAAAAATATTTACCATAAGATATGGCTTAAATATCTGCATTGGTGTGAATCCAAAGGCTACTCTTGGAGTAGAGTTCGGATTCCTAGAATTTTGTCTTTTCTCCAAGAAGGCTTGGAGAAGGGTTTATCGGCAAGGTCCCTAAAGGGTCAAATATCTGCCTTGTCTATTTTGTTACATAAACGTCTGGCGGGTGTACCAGACGTGCAATCATTCTGTCAGGCCTTGGTCAGAATCAGGCCTGTGTTTAAGCCGGTTACTCCTCCCTGAACTCTTAATCTAGTTCTTAAAGTTCATTAAACAGGCTCCGTTTGAGCCTATGCATTCCTTAGATATTAAATTATTATCTTGGAAGGTTTTGTTTCTAGTTGCTATTTCATCTGCTCGTAGAGTTTCAGAGCTCTCGGCATTACAGTATGAGTCTCCTTACCTTATTTTTATTCGGATAAGGTAGTTTTGCGTACTAAGTTAGGGTTTCTCCCTAAAGTGGTTTCAGATCGGAACATTAATCAGGAGATTGTTGTTCCTTCCTTGTGTCCTAACCCTTCTTCTCAGAAGGAACGTCTGCTGCACAATCTGGATGTAGTACGTGCATTGAAATTCTATTTACAGGCGACTAAGAATTTTCGTCAGTCTTCTGCTCTGTTTGTAGTTTTCTCTGGAAAACGTATGGGGCAGAAAGTTATGGCTACTTCTCTTTCTTTGTGGTTGAAGAGTATCATTCGCTTGGCTTATGAAACTGCTGGACAGCAGCCTCCTGAGAGAGTTACAGCTCATTCTACGAGGACTGTTTCCTCTTCCTGGGCATTCAAAAATGAAGCTTCTGTGGAACAGATTTGCAGGGCTGCAACTTGGTCCTCTCTTCACACTTTTTCAAAATTCTATAAATTTTATATTTTTGCCTCGGGTGAGGCTTCTTTTGGGAGAAAGGTTCTTCAAGCAGTGGTGCCTTCCGTTTAAGTTCCCTGTCTTATCATCTGTGTCCTCTAGCTTGGGTATTGATTCCCAATAGTAATTAGATGATCCGTGGAGTCACCCTGTCATTAGAAAGAAAACAAAATTTATGCTTATCTGATAAATTTCTTTCTTTCTTGACACGGTGAGTCCACGGCCCGCCCTGTTTTCTTAAGGACAGTGTTTTTTTTGTTATAAACTTCAGACACCTCTGCACCTTGTTGCTTCCTATCTCTCCTTTGCTTCAGTCGAATGACTGGGGTTTTAAGGAACGGAGGTGATATTTAACAGCTTTGCTGTGGTGCTCTATGCCGCCTCCTGCTAGGCAGGAGTGATATTCCCAATAATAATTATATGATCCGTGGACTCACCGTGTCAATAAATAAATTTATCAGGAAGCATACATTTTGTTTTTAAACTATTAATTAGCCAACCCTAACTAATATACTACAATTAAATTAAACTAGCAATTAAATAAAATAAATTACATATTATATAACAACTTAACCCTACTAAAATTATTTAAATATACTATTGAACCTTATTAAAATTACTGAATTACAACAAAAAGTTACAAAACCCCCCCCGCACTAAATTATGAAAAAAGAAAAAAACACATTATCAAAAATAAAAAAAATTACACCTAATCTAATAACCCTATCAAAATAAAAAAAAACGCCCTCCCAAAATAAAAAAAACCCTAGCCTACAATAAACTACCAATGGCCCTTAAAAGGGCCTTTTGTGGGGCATTGCCCCAAAGAAAAAAAAAAATAAATTACATATTATATAACAACTTAACCCTACTAAAATTATTTAAATATACTATTGAACCTTATTAAAATTACTGAATTACAACAAAAAGTTACAAAACCCCCCCGCACTAAATTATGAAAAAAGAAAAAAACACATTATCAAAAATAAAAAAAATTACACCTAATCTAATAACCCTATCAAAATAAAAAAAAACGCCCTCCCAAAATAAAAAAAACCCTAGCCTACAATAAACTACCAATGGCCCTTAAAAGGGCCTTTTGTGGGGCATTGCCCCAAAGAAAAAAAAAACCACCACCCAACCAGCTCTCATCCTATTGACTGTTCCAATCAGCCAGTAGGATTGAGCTCTCATCCTATTGGCTGATTGGAACAGCCAATAGAATGAAAGCTGCTCAAATCCTATTGGCTGATTGGAACAGCCAATATGATTTTAGCAGCTCTAATCCTATTGGCTGATTGAAATCTTTCAGCCAATAGGAATGCAAGGGACGCCATCTTGGATGACGTCACTTGCATTGAAGTTCCAGTTTACGGCGGCGACCGTATGAAGAGGATGCTCCACGCCGGATGTTTTCAGGATGGACCCGCTCCACGCTGGATGGATGAAGATAGAAGATGCCATCTGAATGAAGACTTCTTGCCGCCTGGATGAGGACTTCGCAGGCTGGATGAAGATCGAAGAGGCCACCTGGATGAAGACTTCTTGCCGGCTGGATGGATCCTTCAAGCGGGACTTCAGTAACTGTAAGTGGATCGTTGGGGGTTAGTGTTAGGTTTATTTAAGTTTTTTTTTGGATGGGTTTTATTTTTAGATTAGGGTCTGGTCATGTAAAAGAGCTAAATGCCCTTTTGGGAGCTTAGGTTATTTTAGATAGGTTTTTTATTGGGGGGGTTGGGTTGTTGGGTGGTGGGTTTTACTGTTGGGGGTGTTTGTATTTTTTTTTACAGGTAAAAGAGCTGATTTTTTGGGGGAAATCCCCACAAAATGTCCTTTTGTTGGCCATTGGTAGTTTATTGTAGGCTAGTGTTTTTTTTATTTGTGGGGGGGGGGGTTATTTTTATAGGGCTAATAGATTGTAATTCTTTTTTATTATTGATAATGTGGTTTTTTAGTTTTCGTAATTTAGTGGGGGGGGTTTGTAACTAAGTGTTTTTTTTCTTGGAAATTAGTCATTTTAATAAGGTTTAATAGTATATTTAAATCATTTTAGTAGGGTTAGGTTTTTATAATATGTAATTTAGTTTAATTTAATTGTAGTATAATAGTTAGGGTAGGTTAATTAATAGTTTAAAATTAGTTTAATTTAATTCTACAGGTAAGTTTTAATTTATATTAAGATAGGGATATTGTAATTTTAATTTAAAGTTAGCGGGTTGTTAGGTTTAGGGGTTAATAGCTTAATTTAGTTTATGGCGATGTGGGGTGCTGACGGTTTAGGGGTTAATAGGTTTAGTTAGTAGTAGTGATGTGGGAGGCCAGAGGTTTAGGGGTTATACATTTATTTAGGTTGCGGCAGGGTCGGGGAGCAGTGGAATAGGGGTTAATACTTTTATTTAGGTTGTGGCGGGGTCGGGGAGCAGCGGAATAGGGTTTAATACTTTTATATAGGTTGCGGCGGTGTCGGGGAGCGAAGGGATAGGGGTTAATAACTTTATGTTGCAGCGGTGTCGGGGAGCGGCGGATAGGGGTTAAACATTTTAGCATAGTGGCGGCGTTTAGTGACAGGGTATAAATAAAGTTTGGAAAAAGCCGAATAGACACAAGATCGATAACTGCTAGTTAACAACAGTCCGATACTAATCGCCCCGTACTTGGTGCACATATTTTTGCCGGCTTTTTTCATAACTAAGGAGAGCGTATTGAGATACGCGGCCACGATGTTAGGTGATGTTAAGCAAGCGTATTGGTGCCGGCGAATGCAGCATAGTTGACAGCTTGATAGATATCCCCCATAGAATTTAAAATAAATGTGGTACATAATATTGCACACAGTAAATAAACTTAAAGGGATAGAAAGGTGAAATCAGACATCTGCATGGGTGCGTTTTATTATTAAATAGAAACATTTTTGCAATATATTTCCATTAGCAAAAATGCTTCTAGTAGAAGTCCCTACTGTTTTTCAGGGGCATACGTATTAATGCTGTGAGTGCTTGTGCACCAGTATTCAAAAACTCGCTTGTATGGAGACAAATTGTGCAAAATCTTTTTTTTTTATGTTTAGGTTTTTTTCTTCAAATTATATTGAAGTGCCGGGGTCTCATTTCCACATACAGAACCCTGCATAGCGAGACAAACAGCTCTCAAGCTAAAACAGACCTCTCAGTACTGATGAGACCTCTTAGATAATCTCACCAGAGTGGAGAACTTCAGATCAGGCCCTAAAAGTTGGAATACTGTCCCCTTAGTAAGACAGGAATGTAAAAAATTAAACCTTCATGATTCAGATAGTCCCTGCAACTCTACGAGAATTTCAGTTTACTTCTATTATCAAATTCTCATTCTCTTTTTATTATTTGATGACAAGCATAACTTAGTAGACTCATGAGCAGTAATTCACTACTGGGAGCTAGCTGCTGATTGGTGGCTACACACATAAGCCTTGTGACATTTACTCACCAGATGTGTTCAGGTAGGTCCCAGTACTACCAGTAGTGCATTGCTGCGTTGGAGCTCACACTATAACAATGTTGGTAAACCCTTTGCAGGAGTGAAACACATAGTTATATGCAAGTGACAGTGCAATAAAATGCTCTTTCTTAAAGTCTATGAGTCTGATATCTTATCTTAATAGTCCCACACAGCTTGAGAAATCTATGTCTTGCCAAAAATGTATCCTTGTGAAGATAAATCACAAAAAAACTACCAATAAGTAATTTTTTTATGTCTCACCTCTGTGTGTTTGCTACCTTACAGCATTGGTAGCAAACACACAGAGGTGGGACATAAAAAAATGTGCTATTGTGAATTGGTATAAAACCAGTTGTAAATTTAATTTTACCCCATACTTAGCAGCTGCCATTATCCCTCTATCAATTTGTGTAGAATAGTAGATAATCTACCCACACCATTGTCAGCAATGCACTGAATTCCTTTGATTGGCTGAACTCAATTGTCAAACTGACTGAAGATGTAGCTGTTTACTACCTGTTATACATTTCTATCTATTGCTCCCACTGAGTTTGTTTAGTTTGGATACTTTCTATTTAACATATGTGTATTTTTTTCCATATTTTTGTCGAGCAACAACATATAAAAACAGTTTATGAAGTAGATATTGTGCCTGGTACAAAAGAAGCTTTATCTGCTCAGGAATTATACATGATTTTATTCTGTGGCTTCATTACAAATGTAGATTTTATAGAGAGGAAATGAAATGTTCAAAATGTAACAACATTCAAAATGCATTTCCCAAGGCACCCATGACAATGCTGTTATTCATTTGCTTCAAAGCACCTTTCCTCTTTTTGAGCTTTTGTCTAGGAAACGTTCTTAGGTTTCATGACTGAGAGAAAGGCTTTCGTTGGCCAGTAAGCAAGTATTTGAAACGAGGAAAATGCATGGACGCACCTGAATATTGTAGTAGGGAATCTATAATATTATTCTTGCCCAAATATATTCTACAAACAAATGTTTTGGTTTTGCTAAAAATTACATTTTACGGTTTTTTTAAAACAATTCTGGTTTAACCCCTTAATGACTACAGCACTTTTCCATTTTCTGTCCGTTTGGGACCAAGGCTATTTTTACATTTCTGCGGTGTTTGTGTTTAGCTGTAATTTTCCTCTTACTCATTTACTGTACCCACACATATTATATACCGTTTTTCTCGCCATTAAATGGACTTTCTAAAGATACCATTATTTTCATCATATCTTATAATTTACTATAAAATTTTTTATAAAATATGAGGAAAAAATTGAAAAAAACACACTTTTTCTAACTATGACCCCCAAAATCTGTTACACATCTACAACCACCAAAAAACACCCGTGCTAAATAGTTTCTAAATTTTGTCCTGAGTTTAGAAATACCCAATGTTTACATGTTCTTTGCTTTTTTTGTAAGTTATAGGGCCATAAATACAAGTAGCACTTTGCTATTTCCAAACCATTATTTTTCAAAATTAGCGCTAGTTACATTAGAACACTAATATCTTTCAGGAATCTCTGAATATCCATTGACATGTTTATATATTTTTTTAGTAGACATCCCAAAGTATTCATCTAGGCCCATTTTGGTATATTTCATGCCACCATTTCACCGCCAAATGCGATTAAATACAAAAAATCGTTCACTTTTTTACTAATTTTTTCACAAACTTTTGGTTTCTCACTGAAATTATTTACAAACAGCTTGTGCAATTATGGCTTAAATGGTTGTAAATTATTCTCTGGGATCCCCTTTGTTCAGAAATAGCAGACATATATGGCTTTGGCGTTGCTTTTTAGTAATTAGAAGGCTGCTAAATGCCACTGCGCACTACACATGTATTATGCCCAGCAGTGAAGGGGTTAATTATGGAGCATGTAGGGAGCTTTTAGGGATAATTTTAGCTTTAGTGTAGTGCAGTAGACAACCCCAAGTATTGATCTAGGCCAATTTTGGTATATTTCATGCCACCATTTCACCGCCAAATGCGGTCAAATTAAAAAAAACGTTAAATTTTTCACAATTTTAGGTTTCTCACTGAAATCATTTACAAACAGCTTGTGCAATTATGGCACAAATGGTTGTAAATGCTTCTCTGGGATCCCCTTTGTTCAGAAATAGCAGACATATATGGCTTTGGCGTTGCTTTTTGGTAATTAGAAGGCTGCCAAATGCCGCTGCATTTCACACGTGTATTATGGCTAGCAGTGAAGGGGTTAATTATGTAGCTTGTAGGGAGCTTGCAGGGTTAATTTTAGCTTTAGTGAAGAGCTCAGCCTCCCACCTGAAACATGAGACCCCCTGATCCCTCCCAAACAGCTCTCTTCCCTCCCCCACCCCACAATTGTCCCCGCCATCTTAAGTACTGGCAGAAACTCTGCCAGTACTAAAATAAAATCTATATTTGTGTATTTTTTGTGTTTTTTTTTAGCATATTTACATATGCTGCTGTGTAGGATCCCCCCTTAGCCCCCAGCCTCACTGATCCCCCACCAAACAGCTCTCTAACCCTCCCCCTCTGCCTTAATGGGCGCCATCTTGGGTACTGTCAGTACCCAGTTTAGTAAAAAAAATTGCCTTTTTTTTTAAAAAAAATGCCCTTTTCTGTAGTGTAGCTTCCCCCCCCAGATCAACCCCCCACCCCTTCCAGATCCCTTAGCTGTTCATTTACAGCTTTCAAAACTTTTTATTTTTTACTTTTGACAGCTTTATTTTTCTGTAGTGTAGCGGTTCCCTCCCGCTCCGTGCACGTGCCCGCCGCCCCCCGTGCACGCGTGCGCTCCCATGCGCTCTCCCGTCCGTCCTGCCCCCGATCCCGCCCCCCTCCACTCCACTCGGCACATCGATGGCCGCCCACCCGCCTCCCAGACTTGCTCCCACCCACCAACGATACCGGCCACCGATGTCCGGTGCAGAGAGGGCCACAGAGTGGCTCTCTCTGCATCGGATGGCCAAGGGGGGTTATTGCAGGATGCCTCGATATTGAGGCATCACTGCAATAACCGGAAAGCAGCTGGAAGCGAGCAGGATCGCTTCCAGCTGCTTTCCAGACCAAGGACGTATGCCACACGTCCTCGGTCATTAACTGTATTTTTTTTGAGGACGTGTGGCGTACGTCCTTGGTCGTTAAGGGGTTAATTATGGGATATTTAACCCAATTTTTTTTCTTTCATGGTTGAGATAGAGCAGGCAATTTTAATCAACTTTCTAATTTACTCCTATTAACCAATTTTCTTTGTTCTCTTGCTATCTTTATTTGAAAAGCAAGAATGTAAAGTTGAGGAGCCGGACCATTTTTGGTTCAGCACCTGGGTAGTGTTTGCTGATTGGTGGCTAAATGTCCCCACCAATCAGCAAGTGCTATCCAAGGTGCCGAACAAAAAATGGGCCGGCTCTTAAGCTTACATTCCTGTACTTTCAAATAAAGATAACAAGAGAATGAATAAAAATTGACAATAGGAGTAAATTAGAAAATTGCTTAAAAGTACATGCTCTATCTGAACCATGGGAAATAAATTGGATTTAGTATCCATGTAACTGATAATTTAAAAGAGACATTGAATACTCAATACATTTTATAAGTATAAGGTTATTCCCCACCTCCCTCTAGTCATGAGTGCTGCCATATTGAAATCTAGTTTTCAGTGCTGACCTGTTTGCACACGAGCAGCAACTCTCCTTCAGTTACGTGCAGTGAAACCTATGTTCTAAAGCAGTGGCAACTATAAATAGAGGGAGGTGCATGGAATTGGTGTTTAGTGTCCCTTTAAGTGCCTGCTGCCTGGTATACACAGTATGATCTATTCTAATACATTAAACGGATATAAAACCCACATTTTTATTTCATGATTCAGACAGAGTATGCAATTTTAAGCATCTTTCTAATTTACTTATATTATGAATTTTTCTTTATTCTTTTAGTATCTTTTGTTGTTCTTAAAATAGTATTAGTGAAGAACTCTGCACTCAGATTAGTTATCATCAATATTCAATCTGTTCTCTATTTTTTCCCTTCCCTGAAATTATGTGGAAACTCCAGGAATATTCTTTACGAAGAAAGCCAGAAAAAAACACCTATTTCTTACTTATACTTTTGTTTTTTCATTTGTTTGTTTATATTTACCCAATCTGTGTGTACTAAAAAGAAAAACAAATTCTGGTTTATAGTATAGGTAATTCTAGTGCTTTAAATAATTATCAAATGATAGATTGTGATCCACTCCATAGTAAGCTATTGTTGTTAAAGGGACAGTAAAATCAAAATCAAACTTTCATGATTCAGATAGAGGGGCCTATCTATCAAGCTCCGAAAGGAGCTTGACGGCCCGTGTTTCTGGCGAGTCTTCAGACTCGCCAGAAACAGCAGTTATGAAGCAGCGGTCACAAAGACCGCTGCTCCATAACCTGTCCGCCTGCTCTCGAATACGATCGGATTGATTGACACCCCCTGCTAGCGGCCTATTGGCCGCGAATCTGCAGGGGGCAGCATTGCACCAGCAGCTCACAAGAACTGCTTACACTGTCGGCATTTATCGATGTGCAGCAGACATGATACGTTACATGGTATCATGTCCGATCGCACATGAATAGATTGACCCCTTAGATGGTAGGGAGTTGTATTCTATACTTAACAAAAGAACAGGATGAAAGATTGGCCGTTATGCTTGGAATCACACCTAGGGAGGAACAGAGGGCCATGAATGCTGACAATCTCACCTCCTGACACCATTATTCTATCTCTCCTTCATTTACCAGAATTATGAACCAGCCTTGTATTAAATATGATTATGGATTTAGGATGAATCTAAAATGTTCAGCGCATTGCGTAAAGGGATATGAAACCACACATGTTTTCTTTCATGATTTAGATAGAGCACGTCATTTTACACAACTTTCTAATGTACTTCTATTATCAGTGTTCTTTGTTCTCTTGCTATCTTTTGTTGAAAAGCAGGGACATAAGCTCAGGAGCCGGACCATTTCTGGAGCACTATATGTCAGCAGTTTTGCAATAATGTTATTCATTTGCAAGAGCACTAGATTGCAGCACTATTTCCTGCAGTGCTACAGGTGCCTACCTAGGTATCTCTTAAACACAGAATATCATGGGAACGAAGCAAGTTTCATAATTTAAGTCAATTGGAATTTTTTTTTTCTAAATGTTATGGTCCGTCTGAATTAAAAAAAAAAAAATGTTTTGGGTTTCGTATTCCTTTAAAGGAACAACATTTTCGGTTGGGTGTATAAAAGAGCAAAACCTTTTTTTAAATAAATTAGCTATCGGAAGTTAGAAAACTTTATACTAAGACAATATATAACAGAATAGGAAGTGGTGATAATCATTGATAGGCTATAGTATTACCATTCTTTGTGTGCACATAGATCCCGGGTTACTTATTGCCACCTTTGATAGATACATAGGTCCTTTCTGTGTTTTAGACTTTCCTTTTATATTGTTTATTAAGATAAACTGATTTAGAAAATTAAGGTGAAGAAAAATCACCCGAGATACCATGCAATAATATTCACACAGAGATTCTGATTAATTAAAATGTGATGCATGTTTTTGTAAGGGGTCATGTGTTCTTGATGTCAGAGATTCAGCACATAGGCAGTACATTTTAAATGGGCATCTGAGCTTAGAAGAAATGTAAAATAAATCTTGGAGAAGTAGAAATGTATTAAAGATCATTATTGTATGTCTTCTAAAAATCTCATTGTGTCTTAGTTTCCAATTCTAATGACTAGCCTGGGTACCACAGAAAGAAGATAGACAGAGGTTGCAGGGGCCAGCATTTGGTTTAAGATATAATTTGGGCTCAACATTGGCATAAAGGGGCTGCAGGAACTATGCATCTACTAATCTGGTGGTCTAATATGGGTATGCTAGTAGCATGAGGGGGCTGCAGGGCTATGCATCTACTAATCTGGTGGTCTAATATGGGTATGTTAAGAGCATTAGGGGGCTGCAGGGCTATGCATCTACTAATCTGGTGGTCTAATATGGGTATGTTAAGAGCATTAGGGGGCTGCAGGGCTATGCATCTACTAATCTAGTGGTCTAATATGGGTATGCTAGTAGCATGAGGGGGCTGCAGGGCTATGAATCTACTAATCTGGTGGTCTAATATGGGTATGTTAAGAGCATTAGGGGGCTGCAGGGTTATGCATTTACTAATCTTATGGTCTAATATGGGTTTGTTAGTAGCATGAGGGGGCTGCAGGGCTATGCATCTACTAATGTGGTGCTCTAATATGGGTATGTTAGTAGCATGGGGTTATGCATCTACTAATCAATCAATTTCCCAAATGATTCCTTCACCTTGCAAATAAAGAATAGAGCTTACCACTGCAGCTCTGTAGGGTGGGGGAACCCACAGCCTGACTGTCTCACAGGTCCGTCTAGCAACCAGAGCAATCTCAGCTAAGATTGTGTTTAACCCTCATTGTTATTGGCCAGTCTTCTAAAAATGGCATTAAGTCTTAGTTTGCAATTATAATGACTAACGTGGGTACCACAGAGAGAAGATGTAGTTATTGGCCAGTCTTCGAAAAATGGCATTGTGTTGCAGGGTCCAGCATAGTTGGCGAGTAAAAAGTGAGATCTGTATGGCGGAAATGATTACATAATCACGCTTGGATTGGAGAGAAAAATTCACACGCCCATGGAACGCCCATGTTCAGCCTATTTTATAATAAAACAACAGTTATGCTTTGTATTTTGTACTTATAAGTATGAGTTTCTATGTCTTTTTTGCACATCCAGTGTACTTAAATTATGATTTGCGCTGTGCATATTTAATACAATGTATTCCTGTGTAATTTACAAAATTACGGGAAATGTTAAAATTAGAAGAAAAAAAAGAGTCTAAAATCAAAGTTGTGAAACTGTAATTTTGCTTTCACTCCAAATAGTTTTACGCTATATGCCAAATGCCAGGAGGCAGCTCACAAACGTTTAAATGGATGTAAAACCGACAATTTTTATTTTATGATTCAGGCAGAACATCTTATTAATTTACCTCTAATTTGCTTTATTCTCTTGCTATCCTTTGTGAAAAAAGCATACCTAGGTAGGTTTAAGAGCAGCAATGCACTAGTGGGAGTTAGCTGCACACATATGCCTGTTGTCATTGGCTAAACTTATGAGTTCAGCTAGCTCCCAGTAGTGCATTGCTACTCCTTCAACAAAGGATACCAAAAGAATAAAGGAAATTTGATAATAGAAGTAAATTGGAAAGCTGTTTAAAATAGCACTATCTGAATCATGACAGAAAAAGGTTGGGGGTTTATGTCCCTTTAACATGGCTAGAATCTAATTACACAAACTCTACAGGGAAGTAAAGCTTATTAAAGGGACAGTCAAGTCCAAAAAAAACTTTCATTTTTCAAATAGGGGATGTAATTTTAAACAACTTTCCAATTTACTTTTATCAACAATTTTGCTTTGTTCTCTTGGTATTCTAGTTGAAAGCAAACCTAGGAAGGCTCATATGATAATTTCTAAGCCCTTGAAGGCCTCCTCTATTTTATTTACTTTTCACAGCAGGACAGAGCAAGCTCATGTAGGCCATATAGATAGCATTGTGATCACGCCCGTGGCTAGTAGCAGACACTGCACTAATTGGCTAAAGTGCAAGTCAATAGATAATAACTAAAAGTCATGTGATTAGGGGCAGTCAGAAGATGCTTAGATACAAGTTAGTCACAGAGGTAAAAAGTGT
Organism: Bombina bombina; assembly: GCF_027579735.1. Classification (NCBI taxonomy): domain Eukaryota; kingdom Metazoa; phylum Chordata; class Amphibia; order Anura; family Bombinatoridae; genus Bombina; species Bombina bombina. Next base: position 114,622,486 of record NC_069505.1, read on the forward strand.
ATTAATATAACTGTGTTGGTTTTGCAAAAAACTGGGGAATGGGTAATAAAGGGATTATCTTTCTTTTAAAACAACAACAATTCTGGTGTTGACTGTCCCTTTAACCTCAACTACTGTAATCTAATTTGATAACTCAGATGAGCGTTTAGCCGGCGCAAGGATGGCTAAAGTGCCCACATCTACTTTGAGGTCTAAAATGGGCATAAAAATGGAAAATTGGTGCCACTATTTTTGTTGAAGAAATAATTATTTTATTATTTCTTTATAAAGCAATCAGCATTTAGACTTATATTACTACTATTAGTTTTTATCGGTGATAGAAAGTTAGACTTAAAGGGACATGAATCCCAAAATTTTTCTTTCATGACATTAATAGAACGTACAATTTTAAACAACTTTCCAGTTAACTTCTAATATCAAACGTGCTTAATTCTCTTGGTATCATTTGTTGAAGGAGCAGCAATGCACTACTGGTTTCTAACTGAACACATGGGTGAGCCAATGACAATCGGTATATATATGCAGCCACCAATCAGCAGCTAGAACCTAGGTTCTTTGCTGCTCCTGAGCTTTCAGCAAAGGATAACAAGAGAAGGAATCAAATTAAATAATAGAAGTAAATTGGAATTTTTTAAAAATTTGTATGCTCTGTCTAAATCATGAATGTCTAATTATGACTTTACTGTCCCTTTAATCATCTCTGTATTAAAACAGGTCATTGATTAAAGGGTATTTGATAATATCAATAGTAATTAAATACATCAAGGGGCATATTTATTAAAGGCCTGTCCGACATGATACGATCAGCAGATCAGGTCCGACAGACCTTGCTGAATGCGGAGAGCAATACGCTCTCCGTATTCAGCATTGCACCAGCAGCTCCCTGCAGATTCGCGGCCAATCGGGGGTTGTCAATCAACCCTATCGTACTCGATCGGGTGGATTTGTGGCAATGTCTGTCCGCCTCCTCAGAGGCTCACCAGAAACACGGGGCTTCAAGCTCCATCCCAAGCTTGATAGATAGGCCCTTAAGGACCAACTTGTTGGAGGAAAATAAAGCATTCCTATATGCTAAGGAGCAGAAAAAATGCAAAAACAAACCTTGTATTGTATCATGTGAGGATAAACTTTATAAAACGTTTAAACAAACTTGTACGGGGAGATGCAGTTGTAAGTGTTAGGAATTTCCTTGGAAATTGAGAAGCTTAAATCCCACTAGTATAAGACACTGTTCACATTTACATGACTTTGGAATACCTAAAAAAACATGGCATTCATTAAACCATACGCCCTATAATGCAGCCAATCAGATGATGGAATTCTCATCAATGTGATAATATAGTCTTTCACATACAATAAGTATTACTTATCAGTAAACAGGGGTTTGCAAGAAGTTTCATGAGAAAGATAAATATGAAAACAGCTCTCGCACGATACTTTCTTCTAGTTTCAAACTGCTTCTTCAATCGCAGAAATAATGAGCAGAAAATATGTAAATAAAAACTTCAGATTAAATGTTTGCGTGCAGAGCAATTACATGACTTAAAAGATTAACTATAGAGTTATTATTTCTTACTTTTGAGAACTATCCACTTAAAGAGTTCTATAAATATGACAAAACTAACTCTTGCTACACACGCTAAAAACATTGTTTGTTTTGAAGCATACACCATACTAAAAACGAAAGACATTATTTAATGATGTCTGTGATGCTGCATTGCTTAATAATTCTGTGCTCAGTTAAATCACAAATATATATTGTCAACCTTAGGGTTTTCATACTTCAATTATAGAACTCTTAAAATAATACTGCGGCATATTAACTGCTTCCCTTTGATCATGCTTATTTGTTCACATTAACGAAGGACTTGTACGGGCAACGTACCAGATGAATCCCAATATTATATAAAACAGATAACGCTGAACATTTAAATTGCTTGTAGATAAAGAGGTAGATCACAAAATTGTGCTTGTTTTTGGCAGATAACCATTTCTCATTGTGTTGAGACACTGTCAGTCTTTTTTTTTTTTTTTTTTCAATGATCACAATCCTAAAATGATTCTGCCCTTAAAGGGAAAGGACACTCCAAAATTTTCTTTCATGATCAGGATAGAACATACAATTTTAAACAACTTTCCAATTTACTTCTATTATCAAATGTGCTTTATTCTCTTGTTATCCTTTGCTGAAGGAACAGCATTGCACTACTGGCAGCTAGCTGAACACATCTAGTTAGCCAATCACAAGAGACAAATGTGTGCAGGCACCAATCAGCAGCTAGCTTCCACTATGTGCTTATTCTTTTACAACAAGAGATACCAAGAAAACAAAGCACATTTATTTGAAAATAAAAGTGTCTTAAAATGATATGCTATATCCGAATCCTGCCAGTGACTTTCCTATACCTTTAATACCCCTGAAGCTCGGCATTGTTACTTCCTGAATACAATACAAATTAATTACCTGCACCAATATTGATTGATCTCTTTTAATAGTGTGTTGTGCTCCAAAACCATAGAGACATGTGTATATGTATCAGTAAAATATGTAAACAGAGGCATTATGGGTACAGAGGGAATTTATGTCTACTGGGTTATTGATTTGCTAGTTTTTATTAGTGTTACAAGGCTGATGATTATTTTTTTTAACTTAATTAAGCAGTTAGCGTTTGTATCTGTTTGGTGATGTTTTTTTCCTAATGTAATCCAATATGGTGCACATAGTTTCAGTGCGTTTTGTACATGCATAAAACCAATGTTACATCTGGAAACATTTTGTGGTATACAGTAAGGATTCGAAAAGTGTTGTCTGGAGGTTTTCCATGTCATTTTAAAGGTAGAATTTGAATTTGAATTTATGATCAGAACAAACAGGACTGGCACATGGTGATGGTAAACTCTTAACAACCCTGCTACATAACAAGACAGAAAATCATTTATGTAGGTAATCTATTATAAGATCACCTTTCAAATGTAGTATTTATATGAAAAACATACCACGAAAAAAAACACTTTATGTTATTGACAGTCAGCTGGTACAGCCTATAGCAAGCGTACCTATGTATTTCTATAGCAGCGCATTTTTGCTGCTAGTATCATGAATGATGTTCTGTCATATTATGAAAAGGGATTTTTAAGAGTTTACTGTCACTTTAAGTATAGATCTATGTTTAGCAAAACTGAAATGAAAAAGTGCTTCCTATAAACAATAAAAAAAATGATTGTGATCACATTGACATTGAAAAGGATTAATCTGCAGAGAACTATAATACAATAGATTGAGTTCAACACTATAATTAGTTAAATTATCTAGAGATTTATTTGTTTTGCAAACCAGACTTTAGCTGGAATCTTATGATTCAGTTCTGTGTAGAGATGGTTATTTATTTATCCATCTATCTAGGGCCCTAATTCGAAATCAAGCAAACCTGCTAATTTGTGTCAAAATCGTGAGGCGGTATTAAAAATCAAGCGGGCCGACTGATATACAACGCTCTTTGGACGATATATGAAATGTTGCAGAAAAAAATACACAGCTAGCAACCAGTCCTGCACATAGCAATAAGCTAACTTAGAAACGGGAGTCAAAAGTATAAAATCCAGTGCTTTATTACAGCATCTTAAAAATAAGATGCATCATATGGGGTCATGACACACAACATTCACCCTAATGCAATCTGTTAATTGAAAATAAAAATACTTAACGTGCTGCATTATATAAATGAAGGTTAAAGGGATATGAAACCCAATTTTTTTTCTTTAATGATTCAGACAGAGCATGCAATTTTAAGCACCTTTCTAATTTATTCTTATTAGCAATTTTTCTTTGTTCTCTTGGTATCTCTATTTGAAAAAGCAGGAATGTAGGCTTAGGAGCCAGACCATATTTGGTTCAGCACCTGGGTAGCACTTGCTGATTTATGGCTAACAGCAAGCACTACCCAGGGTGCTAAAGCAAAAATGGGCTGACTCCTAAGCTTACATTCCTACTTTTTCAAATAAATATTTTGTAGATGATCTATTTATATAGCCCATCTGAGGGCGTTTCTTGTAACAATGTATAGTTTTGCTTTTTTTTTTTTAAATAACAGTATGCTTCTAACCAAGCCCCACAGTTTTAGATGTATACTGATGTCTACAGCTTCCTGCTTGCTCCTGTTTGTGTAATGGGTCTTTTCATATGCAGAGGAGGGGGTGTCCCAGCCTAACCTCATCGACAGTGCTAAATTGGGAGCTTCTAAGTAAGTTTTTAAAAGGTTTTATACTGGATTTTTAGATCAGCATCTGTACATATTATTCTTTATTGAAGTATCTATTTCATGCAGTTATATGATCATTGGTATATACTGTCCCTTTAAGGGAAGGTGTTTTATTTTGTTGCAGATGGCTGACAGTATCATTACCTGTATCAGATACAAATCTAGGTATAAAATATGTAATGACTTGAAGTAGGTTGATATCTGATCATTTTATTATCACAAACACTTTGTCCTATTTGAATGTATTACTGTTACAGTAAGTGTTTTTTTGCAGAGGACTATTATCATCTGTCCTATATGCTGTTTTTCCCAACATTTGTGTTCAGTTTATGATGACGTAAGAAAATGTCAACGATCCACAGATATGTATTTAACACACAAATTGCAGCAACAAAGTATCAGGCAACATGGAGATACCATGATCACTCGCCTGAAGGATATGCAAGAAGAGATTTGCAGCTAATCCGTTCCAACTCAAAAACTGATGTTTTAATCCTAGTATTACGTATGATTCCAGCCAACAGACACCGGATCCCTCAAAGAAGTTACAGTAATAAAATGAGATAAAAGGGACATGAAACCCAATTGGTTTCTTTCATGATTTAGAAAGAGCAGGCAATTTTAAACAACTTTCTAATTTACTTCTATTATCTAATTTGCTTCATTCTCTTGATATCCTTTGCTGAAAAGCATATCTAGATAGGCTCAGTAGCTGCTGATTAGTGGCTGCACATGGATGCCTTGTGTGATTGGCTCACCCATGTACATCACTATTTTTCAACAAAAGATATCTAAAGATTGAAGCAAATTAAATAATAGAAGTAAATTGGAATGTTGTTTAAAATGGTATTCTCTGGGGGACGGAGCTTACTCTCAATGCAGCAGGAAGCATCTTAATGAAGCTGCTGGAGATTCAAAGATATTAACCAAGTTATATACTATAAATCAACAGTATTTCACACTTCTGTGTTCAATATTCAACTAAAGTTTGGATAATTTCTAGAGCTGAAGTCACGACTGTGTTATTGCCTATGCTCTTTGGGACAGCTACGCAGCAGAATTCTTTCAAAGGCCTAGACGCCATTTTGCCATGTGACTCGATTAAACCGTTGGTGGATCACCTACAACAACTTCTAAGAAGGATATGCAGCGTAGGTCTGGGGGTGCCGCAAAATAACACCCCCCCTCCGAATTCTGGGGTTAAGATATTCTGTAATAGGATAAGCAATAAGTAGTCTTGTATAAACTATCTTTCCTTCCTTACAGAGGAAACCATCTGAATCCTATATTAAAAATGGAAGCCTTAAATAGATGGGAACATAAGATGAACCAGTTCATACAAGATCATTTCCGGAGCTTGGCGAAAGAGATACATAAACTTCTTTTGAAAGCACAGTCCAATGAAGGACTTTCCTTGGTGCATACGGAACGATCAACAAGGAAATATGATCGTAGGTCTATGACTATCAGGACAGGCTCACCTAGCATAAAATTTTTCCCTTCCTACAACCAGATGGGTTATGCAAGCTCCGCTAATAAAGAAAATCTTCTTACCCTGAAACCTCAACCGGAGGGACATGTGGCCTCAGGAGCCCTGAACTGCAATGCGAAACCACCGGCATTTAAAGTGCTGATTGGAACAGACAGCGGGAGTTGAGTGGAGGCCCTTTCTGATTTAACAGGGGAGATTATTTTCCCATGTGATGCCCGAGCGGCAGTTGAGAAAGTTGCCGAGAACCGGAGATGGACACGGATTGAATCTACAACACCTAAGATCTCTAATTTGTTCAGTCTTTTTCAGTCACACCTGACTGCAGTTGGCGCCAGAGGAATAGTGAGTGGAGAGCTTTTTACCACCCATGGAAGCCTTAGATCTGTGAAATCAGGACAATTACAAGAATTCAATCTATGGAGCTGGCGATATTTACACTCAGAGCTCCACCCCCTAGCAAATTCTTCTCAAGATGAACGGCTTGGAGTGGGATGAGTGAGAAGCGAGATCTAGCAACCAGGACTCATTGCCGGGAATGCTAAGCTTGAGAGAAGCTATAGTGAACTTCTACTATTGTTTGGTGACATCCCTGTCAGAATAGCTCTTGGCGTAAGAACCCAAGCTTAACCTTACTGAGATACACTTGCAATCAGTAACCTCTATGGCTTTCTAGATAATCCAGAATTTACCCCTAACAGAAGTCTGCTTACTTTTTGACGTCTGGACCCAGTCTGATCCTAGGTAACACTCGGACTCTTTACATCTCCTGCTGGACATTTTATACAAGCATATGTGCTGTCTTTTTTTCAAAACAGAGTGATAATCCTGTTAACCTAGTACAATATATAATGTATGTTTAGTTGTGACACTAAACCTTTAGTTATTGTATTCTGTACACACACATTTGCTGAAGAAGCTGAATATATTTTCATGACTAGCCCTTACAGTAACCATATGCACATAACGATTGCGTTGATGCTTTATAATCATAGTCTAATATGTTTAGTGGTTGTTTTATTATGCAGATAGTTGGTGGCATACTATGTCGGTCATTAACCTTAACCCTTTGAGTGCTAATCACTTTTTCAACTGGGTGCTAAGGTGATTTTTTAATTTTATTTTTTTGAAATTTTAATTTTTTTACTTCTTTTTTTCCAGATCTCCAAGACTTACACAGTTGGAAAGGTTAGGCGATTACCTTTCCAATGGTCAGTCTTGCGGGTCTTTAGCTAATTAGATGCCTGAGATACAGGTGTCTAAGCAGCATGCCCCCTTTCCCTATACTTTGTATTGTAATTTCTTAATAAAGTTGCGCAGTGACGTCATTGAGCGTGACATCACCGCGCAAAACGTGAAGCCCCGGCGATGCCTGTCACTATGCAGGCCCGATCGCTGGGGTAGGAGCGGGTGGGACCCGCCAGATCTCCCTCAAGGTGGGAGAGTGCTAGCGACAGCTCTGAGCCGTCGTTAGCACCAGAGTGGGAAACTCTGCGACGGCTCAGAGCCGTTGTTGGCACTTAAGGGGTTAGTTTACTTACAATACATCATCCTCAGGAATACGTGCCATGCTTATAAGGACATGCTATTTATGCTCTCTGTTGTTCACTGTACCCAAGCTATTCCTGTATTGGTTGGTAGATATATTATGCTATAATGAACTATTGTGATTAGTTTAGAATCAGTTACTCCCATGGCTTTTTAGCTCATTCAGAATTTTCTTTTTGACTACTTCTGGTTAAGTATGTTATTATATTTCCATAATACTATCTATCCCTTACACCCTCAGAAACAACTTGATACCCATGTATGAGCAAGATTATTTATCTCTAAATGTTGAAATGTTAACCTACAATAAGCAATATGAATAATGCTTTAACTTTACTTAATTCCAAACTATGGAGGCTTTAATGCAAACTCTTGCGAATGCATTTCTATCTTAATGCAGACTTGGGCTATTATTTAATTTAAACATAGAGGATTCCACATCTAATCTGATAACGACCCAATTTTTTAGTTTATTATTGAACACAGATTTCAATAGCAATGTTCAGTTCCCAATAACAATGTTCACTGTTTATATCAGGGCTCGACAAACCCAGGAGCCTGGAAGCCCTAAGGCAAGGGGTATACTTATTTGTGTCAGTTTGTGTTCAGAAACTTTTTGACATAGAAGATGCTAAAACTGGTATCACATAAAATAATAAGTTATGTGTTTTTTTAAACTTACTGAAAGCTAAGTTACACTTTAGTTTCAAATACCAGTTATGCTAGTCATATCACCTAAATCATCCTTAGCATAATTTGTACATGCCTTCGTGCTCAGTTTTTAGATCATTTGATACCCCAGTATATTCTACAATGCTGGTGGTGGCAAATAAGGGAACATTTCACCATAAGGTTAACAGTTTTTGTATCCCCACATCTGATTTATCGCTTCCACATATATAGATCTATGCTAGATAGGCTATCGCAGACCTATTCTACATTGAATTCAAATTAATGTCTGCTAAGTTTTGAGAGAGTGTATTGGTGCTAAGCTTCTTCTTTAGGTATATATGTATTGTTTATATAAAATTAAATGTTAGTGGTACTATTCCATCTTATCTAGTTGGTGTGCTGTCAGCGGCCGAGATCGCTCACCCTCACCTATTTATAACCTCTACCAACATCATTCGCTATTAGATGCATATCTAGTATGGTATTCTCCTCCCCTTAGCTTATTTGTAATTAGCTCCATCGCCAATAACTCTTAGCTTCACAGCTCATAGCTAACTTTAATATTACACGCTATAATAGGCAATGTGTTATATTTCTTATTCTATTCGTTTTTTGTTTTTTTTCCATTTCTTCTCCCTCATACCCTCCATCTTAATTTTATCTAATGGTTTGCAGTCCAACGGCTAGATTTAGAGTTTTGTCGGTAACGACCCGCGTAGCTAACGCTGGCTTTTTTTCTCCCGCACCTTTTAAATACCGCTGGTATTTAGAGTTCACAGAAGGGCTGCGTTAGGCTCCAAAAAGGGAGCGTATAGCATATTTACCGCCATTGCAACTCTCAATACCAGCGGTATTTACGGACGCGGCCAGCTTCAAAAACGTGCTCGTGCACAATTCCCCCATAGAAAACAATGGGGCATTTTGAGCTGAAAAAAAACCAAACACCTGCAAAAAAGCAGCGTTCAGCTCCTAACGCAGCCCCATTGTTTCCTATGGAGTAACACTTCCTATGTCTGCACCTAGCACCCTAACATGAACCCCGAGTCTAAACACCCCTAACCTTACACTTATTAACCCCTAATCTGCCGCCCCCGCTATCGCTGACACCTGCATATTTTTTTTAACCCCTAATCTGCCGCTCCATACACCGCCGCAACCTACGTTATCCCTATGAACCCCTAATCTGCTGCCCCTAACACCGCCGACCCCTATATTATATTTATTAACCCCTAATCTGCCGCCCACAACGTCGCCTCCACCTACCTACAATTATTAACCCCTAATCTGCCGACCGGACCTCACAGCTACTATAATAAATGTATTAACCCCTAAAGCTAAGTCTAACCCTAACACTAACACCCCCCTAAGTTAAATATAATTTAAATCTAACGAAATAAATTAACTCTTATTAAATAAATTAATCCTATTTAAAGCTAAATACTTACCTGTAAAATAAACCCTAATATAGCTACAATATAAATTATAATTATATTGTAGCTATTTTAGGATTTATATTTATTTTACAGGCAACTTTGTATTTATTTTAACCAGGTACAATAGCTATTAAATAGTTAAGAACTATTTAATAGCTACCTAGTTAAAATAATTACAAAATTACCTGTAAAATAAATCCTAACCTAAGTTACAATTAAACCTAACACTACACTATCAATAAATTAATTAAATAAAATACCTACAATTACCTACAATTAAACCTAACACTACACTATCAATAAATTAATTACATACAATACCTACAAATAAATACAATTAAATACACTAACTAAAGTACAAAAAATAAAAAGAACTAAGTTACAAAAAATAAAAAAATATTTACAAACATTAGAAAAATATTACAACAATTTTAAACTAATTACACCTACTCTAAGCCCCCTAATAAAATAACAAAGACCCCCAAAATAAAAAAATGCCCTACCCTATTCTAAAATTAAAATAGAAAAGCTCTTTTACCTTACCAGCCCTGAAAAGGGCCTTTTGCGGGGCATGCCCCAAAGAATTCAGCTCTTTTGCCTGTAAAAAAAAAACATACAATACCCCCCCAACATTACAACCCACCACCCACATACCCCTAATCTAACCCAAACACCCCTTAAATAAACCTAACACTAAGCCCCTGAAGATCTCCCTACCTTGTCTTCACCACACCGGGTTCACCGATCGGTCCAGAAGAGACTCCGAAATCTTCATCCAAGCCCAAGCGGGGGGCTGAAGAGGTCCATTATCCGGCTGAAGTCTTCATCCAAGCGGGAGCTGAAGAGGTCCATGATCCGACTGAAGTCTTCATCCAAGCGGGAGCTGAAGAGGTCCATGATCCGGCTGAAGTCTTCATCCAAGCGGCATCTTCAATCTTCTTTCTTCCGGATCCATGTTCATCCCGCCGACGCGGAACATCCATCTTCACCGACGACTTCCCGACGAATGATGGTTCCTTTAAGGGACGTCTGATCAGCCAATAGAATGCGAGCTCAATCTGATTGGCTGATTGGATCAGCCAATCGGATTGAACTTGAATCTGATTGGCTGACTCCATCAGCCAATCAGAATTTTCCTACCTTAATTCCGATTGGCTGATAGAATCCTATCAGCCAATAGGAATTTGAGGGATGCCATCTTGGATGACGTCCCTTAAAGGAACCGTCATTCGTCGGGAAGTCATCGGTGAAGATGGATGTTCCGCGTCGGCGGGATGAACATGGATCTGGAAGAAAGAAGATTGAAGATGCCGCTTGATAGAAGACTTCAGCCGGATCATGGACCTCTTCAGCTCCGGCTTGGATGAAGACTTCAGTCGGATCATGGACCTCTTCAGCTCCCGCTTGGATGAAGACTTCAGCCGGATCATGGACCTCTTCAGCCCCCCGCTTGGGCTTGGATGAAGATTTCGGAGCCTCTTCTGGACCGATCTGTGAACCCGGTGTGGTGAAGACAAGGTAGGGAGATCTTCAGGGGCTTAGTGTTAGGTTTATTTAAGGGGGTTTGGGTTAGATTAGGGGTATGTGGGTGGTGGGTTGTAATGTTGGGGGGGTATTGTATGGTTTTTTTTTACAGGCAAAAGAGCTGAATTCTTTGGGGCATGCCCCGCAAAAGGCCCTTTTCAGGGCTGGTAAGGTAAAAGAGCTTTTCTATTTTAATTTTAGAATAGGGTAGGGCATTTTTTTATTTTGGGGGTCTTTGTTATTTTATTAGGGGGCTTAGAGTAGGTGTTATTAGTTTAAAATTGTTGTAATATTTTTCTAATGTTTGTAAATATTTTTTTATTTTTTGTAACTTAGTTCTTTTTTATTTTTTGTACTTTAGTTAGTGTATTTAATTGTATTTATTTGTAGGTATTGTATGTAATTAATTTATTGATAGTGTAGTGTTAGGTTTAATTGTAGGTAATTGTAGGTATTTTATTTAATTAATTTATTGATAGTGTAGTGTTAGGTTTAATTGTAACTTAGGTTAGGATTTATTTTACAGATAATTTTGTAATTATTTTAACTAGGTAACTATTAAATAGTTATTAACTATTTAATAGCTATTGTACCTGGTTAAAATAAATACAAAGTTGCCTGTAAAATAAATATTAATCCTAAAATAGCTACAATATAATTATAATTTATATTGTAGCTATATTAGGATTTATTTTACAGGTAAGTATTTAGCTTTAAATAGGAATAATTTATTTAATAAGAGTTAATTTATTTCGTTAGATTTAAATTATATTTAACTTAGGGGGTGTTAGGGTTAAGGTTAGACTTAGCTTTAGGGGTTAATAAATGTATTAGAGTAGCGGTGAGGTCCGGTCGGCAGATTAGGGGTTAATACTTGTAGTTAGGTGTTGGCAATGTTAGGGAGGGCAGATTAGGGATTAATACTATTTATTATAGGGTTATTGAGGCGGGAGTGAGGCGGATTAGGGGTTAATACATTTATTATAGTAGCGGTGAGGTCCGGTCGGCAGATTAGGGGTTAATAATTGTAGGTAGGTGGAGGCGACGTTGGGGGCGCCAGATTAGGGGTTAATAAATATCATATAGGGGTAGGCGGTGTTAGGGGCAGCAGATTAGAGGTTCATAGGGATAACGTAGGTTGCGGCGGTGTACGGAGCGGCAGATTAGGGGTTACATTTTTTTAATAGAATGGCGGCGATGTGGGGGGACCTCGGTTTAGGGGTACATAGGTAGTTTATGGATGTTAGTGAACGTTAGAGCACAGTAGTTAAGAGCTTTATGAACCGGCGTTAGCCCAGAAAGCTCTTAACTCCTGGCTTTTTTCTGCGGCTGGAGTTTTGTCATTAGATTTCTAACGCTCACTTCAGCCAAGACTCTAAATACCAGCATTAGAAAGATCCCATTGAAAAGATAGGATACGCAAATGGCGTAGGGGGATCTGCGGTATGGAAAAGTCGCGGCTGCAAAGTGAGCGTTAGACCCTTTCCTGCCTGACTCTAAATACCAACGGTAGCCCAAAACCAGCGTTAGGAGCCTCTAACGCTGGTTTTGACGGCTAACGCCAAACTCTAAATCTAGCCGCAAGAGTGGCTGCTTTTTTTAAAAAAGAGGGAAATAATTAATTGTTATTTAGACTTATTGTATAGAGGGACTTATATATAGTAAAAATGATGTATCTGACATGTAATCATACTTGTTATTGTATGCATGCCCATTGTGTTTTCCTTAGATTATTATGTCATGCTCTACTACTGTGCTGTCGATTATCGCATTGTAAGACATTCTTGATGTTTATGTATGTGAAAGTTAAACATCAATAAAAATCATCTAAATAAAAAAATGGTATTCTCTACCTGAATCATGAAAGAAAATGTTTGGGTTTAGTGTCCCTTTAAGAACTCTCTCACCCTCTGTGAAATGCTTTTAAATGATTCCCTTAAGACACTGTGCACCTGGGTCCTAAAATAAAAGGCTACCCCAACTCTCCATCCACTGCAAACTAAAACTAAACAAGGTCACCAGTATCTCTCAGATATTTATCTTAATTAAACACTATTAGCCAGAACATTCTCTACCTATGTGCCACCCCTGCCAAAAGCCACCTGGGCACAATTACAGTGCCAGCCCTGCTCACAAAAAAAGAACTGAAACAATCACACAGTCAGTACTGAAAATACTTTGTATCCACTAACTGTGTGCCTACTAGACCAGGTTTGTCCAACCAAGGCCCTGGGGCCCATAACATATTCCTCCAACATATTTTATATTGTGCTCCTAACTTTGTAAACAAGAGAGGATAATACTTCTAAAGGTAATATTTCTCTTTAAAGGCAAATGTGCACCGTTATTGATACTGACAGCAACATTAATGGGATTCTGTAAGCAAAATACAGAAAAATAGATTTTGATGGCATATAGGAACAAGAAAGCACATATTGTCTGCTGATACTGCCTTCTAAAATGTAAACAGAACTAATCAGTATTGCCTTATACATTTCAAAAACATTCTAGACTTCCTTTAAAGTATTTTTGTGTACCTCGTGCAGTGTACGAAATGTCCATTCCACAAATCAATCATTGTTTCTTTAAAGTGAAGGTCCATTTTGATGTATTAGTGCCTGGTTTTTAATAAACCTATTAAAAACAAGGGCACTTTAATTCATCAAAATTGACATTTCACTGTTTTCTTCAAAAACTTACCTTTTAATCCTGGCAGCCGCTCCAGCACTTCCTCCGCCCGTCACAAGCCTTCTTCTCGGGTCCAAAATGGTGAATCCGGCTTCCTCCAATCACAGCGTTGTATCAGGCCAAGATTGGAGGAAGCCTGCTGAGGCTTCCGACAGCCAGGGGAATTGCTGGAGCTACTGCAAGGATTAAAAGTTTTTGAAGTAAACAGAGAAATGTCAATTTTGATGAACTAAAGTGCCCTTGTTTTTAATAGGTTTATTAAAAACCGGGCACTAATTCATCAAAATGGACCTTCACTTTAAAGAGATATAAAACAGTCAATTTCATTGTTGTAATAAAAAAGCACTAAGCAGTGGGTTATACTTAAAAGAAATCAGTGCAAAATGCATTATTCATCATTCTAAAAGGGTTTTACCTTTTATTTATTTATTTATTTCACTTTATTTATGCAGGGTCCACTACGCAGTGGTTGCTAGGAGACACCTGCACTGTCCAGTCAATTTCTTGCCCAAGTTCAGCAGAGGACTTTTGCTGAAAAAAATCATGTGATAATAGAGATTAAGTTGTATAATGGTATCTAAGTGCTTATTTTGCAAGAAAACAAGTTGTTTGCTGTTTTTAACACAACATGCCCTTTTTATGTTTGTTTGATTTGACATTATATATATAATTATTTTATTTATTTTTTACTTAAAAAGAGAATCGTTTCATTACCCTTTAAAGAAGTGCTTCCACCATTTACTCCTGGAACTACTACCCTTCAACTTGAGATCATGACATATTTTTCCTGTGTTGCTTCTTTAGAGAAAAATGCTTACAGCCTCAACTTTATTAAATCCATTAAGGGGCCACTAAAATCAAATTAAAGTCTCATTATTCAGATAAAGCATTCAATAAAAAAAAACACTTTTCAATATACTTCCATTATAGAAACATGCATATTCTTTTTATTTGCACACTTTCTGAGGCTCTATGGCCCCCATTTATCATTGTGCGGACGGACATGATCCGCTATAGCAAACCATGTCCGCCACACATCGATAAATGTATTTATCATTGCACCAGCAGTTCTTGTGAACTGCTGGTGCAATATCGCCCCCTGCAGATTAGCGGCCAATCGGCCGCTAGCAGGGGCTGTCAATCAACCCGATTGTATTCGATCGGGTTGATTTCTGTCCGCTGCCTCAGAGCAGGCTGACAGGTTATGGAGCAGTGGTTCGGAGCTTGATAAATAGACCCACAGATATGTATATGCATTTGTGATTGGCCAATGGCTGTCACATGATACAGGGCAAGGGAAAATTTGATTAACTTTGAAATTTGCTAGACAATATTCTAGTACTTATTTCAAATTCAAGGTAAGCTATATTGCCTTGTCTTATTATTGTATATTTGTCAATTATTCAATTCTTTAATATATTTTTTCCCTTCTCTCCATAAGATATTCAAATTAAGGTTATGATGTCTTTACTTAAAGGAACCTGTCATGAAAAATAATATTTTGACACCCACTTGAACATTTTAATTTTAAACTCTTAGGGGTAGATTTATCAAACGCCAGGCGGACATGATTCGCTGCAGCGAATCAAGTCCGCCCGGTATCGCTAAATGCCGACAGAATTCACTGTTGGCATTTAACATTGCACAAGCATTCCTAGTGAAATGTTTGTGCAATGCTGCCCCCTGCACATTTGCGGCCAATCAGCCTCTAGCAGGGGGTGTCAATCATTCCGATCGTAAGAGGTGGAGGACGAGTTAAGGAGTAGCGTTCTTATGAACGCTGCTTCTTAACTTAAAAGGGACACTGAACCCAATTTTTTTCTTTCATGATTCAGATAGAGCATGCAATTTTAACCAACTTTTTAATTTACTTCTATTATCATTTTTTCTTCGTTCTCTTGCTATCTTTATTTGAAAAAGAAGGCATCTAAGCTAAGGAGCCAGCATTTTTTTGTTTCAGACCCACGGACAGCACTTGTTTATTGGTGCTGTCCAATCAGCAAGGACAACCCAGGTTGTTCACCAAAAATGGGCCGGCATCTAAACTTACATTCTTGCTTTTCAAATAAAATTTGATAAGAGGAGTAAATTAGAAAGTTGCTTAAAATTGCTGCTCATTCTGAATCATGAAAGAAAAAATTTGGGTTCAGTGTCCCTTTAAGTTTCCAGCGAGTCGCAAACTTCAGGGGTAGATTGCAGCATCCGCTGCTTGATAAATCGAACCCTTATTATTAATTTAAAATATATTCCCATGTCCCAGGCTAGATTACAAGTGGAGCAGTATTTAGAGCTCCCGCTAGACCGTAAACACAGCTAGAAGTAAGCTTTTTGTGTGCATGTGTTAGCTTGAGTATTACAAGTTAAAAATAAATGGTTTGCGCGTGAGCAAAACCCGACACGCACAAACTTTAGTACTTTGAATACCGCAACCACATTAACTTATTCTCCCCATAGACTTCAATGGAGCATGCTGAATGAAAAAAAACGAACACTTATTGTGCTTAATGCTCGCAAGCTAACCCCACCGCATTTAAACAAGTGCGCTATACTCAAAGGTAGTTATGCATATTTTACATTCCAATGTTCTTCACATGAATATATATATATCAATATCTATTTAAAAGTACAAAGAACATTTTCCCCTATGTGAAGAACATTGAAATGTAAAATATGTACAGTAAATCAGTAAAATATTACTAAATATCAATATTCAATAAAAATATTTTTTCTTATTTTCAGGTATTTGAGTAGAAAGGTATTTGAGTATAACTATATATACATACACACATGTGTATATATGTGTTTATATGTGTATGCATGTATGCATACAGGGAGTGCAGAATTATTAGGCAAATGAGTATTTTGACCACATCATCCTCTTTATGCATGTTGTCTTACTCCAAGCTGTATAGGCTCGAAAGCCTACTACCAATTAAGCATATTAGGTGAAATGCATCTCTGTAATGAGAAGGGGTGTGGTCTAATGACATCAACACCCTATATCAGGTGTGCATAATTATTAGGCAACTTCCTTTCCTTTGGCAAAATGGGTCAAAAGAAGGACTTGACAGGCTCAGAAAAGTCAAAAATAGTGAGATATCTTGCAGAGGGATGCAGCACTCTTAAAATTGCAAAGCTTCTGAAGCGTGATCATCGAACAATCAAGCGTTTCATTCAAAATAGTCAACAGGGTCGCAAGAAGCGTGTGGAAAAACCAAGGCGCAAAATAACTGCCCATGAACTGAGAAAAGTCAAGCATGCAGCTGCCAAGATGCCACTTGCCACCAGTTTGGCCATATTTCAGAGCTGCAACATCACTGGAGTGCCCAAAAGCACAAGGTGTGCAATACTCAGAGACATGGCCAAGGTAAGAAAGGCTGAAAGACGACCACCACTGAACAAGACACACAAGCTGAAACGTCAAGACTGGGCCAAGAAATATCTCAAGACTGATTTTTCTAAGGTTTTAGGAATGATGAAATGAGAGTGAGTCTTGATGGGCCAGATGGATGGGCCCGTGGCTGGATTGGTAAAGGGCAGAGAGCTCCAGTCCGACTCAGATGCCAGCAAGGTGGAGGTGGAGTACTGGTTTGGGCTGGTATCATCAAAGATGAGCTTGTGGGGCCTTTTTGGGTTGAGGATGGAGTCAAGCTCAACTCCCAGTCCTACTGCCAGTTTCTGGAAGACACCTTCTTCAAGCAGTGGTACAGGAAGAAGTCTGCATCCTTCAAGAAAAACATGATTTTCATGCAGGACAATGCTCCATCACATGTGTCCAAGTACTCCACAGCGTGGCTGGCAAGAAAGGGTATAAAAGAAGAAAATCTAATGACATGGCCTCCTTGTTCACCTGATCTGAACCCCATTGAGAACCTGTGGTCCATCATCAAATGTGAGATTTACAAGGAGGGAAAACAGTACACCTCTCTGAACAGTGTCTGGGAGGCTGTGGTTGCTGCTGCACGCAATGTTGATGGTGAACAGATCAAAACACTGACAGAATCCATGGATGGCAGGCTTTTGAGTGTCCTTGCAAAGAAAGGTGGCTATATTGGTCACTGATTTGTTTTTGTTTTGTTTTTGAATGTCAGAAATGTATATTTGTGAATGTTGAGATGTTATATTGGTTTCACTGGTAAAAATAAATAATTGAAATGGGTATATATTTGTTTTTTGTTAAGTTGCCTAATAATTATGCACAGTAATAGTCACCTGCAGACACAGATATCCCCCTAAAATAGCTATAACTAAAAACAAACTAAAAACTACTTCCAAAACTATTCAGCTTTGATATTAATGAGTTTTTTGGGTTCATTGAGAACATGGTTGTTGTTCAATAATAAAATTAATCCTCAAAAATACAACTTGCCTAATAATTCTGCACTCCCTGTATACATATATATGCACATAAATACACATGTATACACATATATACATACATACACAGACATGTATATGTATGTGTGTGTGTATATATATATATATATATACAGTCATGGCCAAAAATATTGACACCCTTGCATTTCTGTCAGATAATGCACCACTTTGCCCAGAAAATTGTTGCAATTACAAATGTTCAGGCATTCTCATGTTTATTTATTTTGTTTGTATTGGTATGACACAAAAAAAGTGGATAAAAAAGCCAAATCTGACACATTCCATGCAAAACTCATTGGCACCCTCAATTTAATATTTGGTAGCACACTCCTGATAACTGAAATCAATCGCTTAGTGTAACCATCACTGAGTTTCTTACACCTCTCTACTGGAATTTTGGAACACTTTTCTTTCGCCAACTGCTCCAGGTCTCTCAGATTGGAAGGGCTCATTTTCCCAACTGCTGTTTTGAGATCTCTCCACAGGTGCTCTATGAGATTGAGATCTGCACTCATTGCTGGCCAGTTCAGTACTCTCCAGCGCTTTGTCTTAAACCATTTCTGGGTGCTTTTTGATGTGTGCTTTGGGTCATTGTTCTGCTGTAAGACCCATGACCTCTGACGGAGACCCAACTTTCTGACACTGGGCACTACATTGCACCACAGAATTCTTTGGTAGTCTTCAGATTTCATAATGCCATGCACACGGTCAAGACATCCAATGCCTGAAGCAGCAAAGCAACCCCAAAACATCAGTGAACCTCCACCATGTTTGACTGTAGGGACTGTACTCTTTTCTTTAAAAGCCTCATTTATTTTTCAGAAAACAGTAGCATGATGGGCTTTACCAAAAATCTGTAATTGTGTTTCGTCTGTCCATAGCACATTCTCCCAAAAGGATTTTGGCTTCCTTGGGTACATTTTGGAAAACTCCAATCTGGCTTTTTATGTTTCTTCACCTACCATAGCATCTCTTTTCATTCAGATGGCAATGTATAGTGAGAGCTGACACATTTGTACCCTGTGCCTGAAGGTCAGCTTGAATTTGTCTGGAAGTTGATTGAGGTTCTTTATTCACCATTCGAACAATCCTTCGTTACAATCTTTGATCATTTTTTCTCTTTCGTCTACGTCCAGGGAGATTAGCTACAGTGCTATGTGCTGTAAACTTATTGACAATGTTGTGCACAGTGGACACAGGAACATTAAGATCTCTGGAGATGGACTTGTAACCTTGAGATTGTCTATGCTTTTCCACATTTTTTTGTTCTCAAATACTCAGGCAATTATTTGCTGCTCTTTCTCTTTTAATTACAAATTACAATAGATGATATGTGATTGTATAGCTCAGGGTACCAAAGGGTACTCACTCTTTAGATAAAAGTTGAGATAATGGCCCACTATTTAAATATGTATTGAACGGTTTATATATATATGGGAGATACAAGGAAGAGTGGCTGCTACACCCAAACCCGTATCTCCCACTCTAGCTGTCCATTAGCCCTGTTCAATCAGAAGTATTCCCTCCTGTACCCATAGACTAAAGAGACTAGATTTCCTAAGGGGGAGAGTAAGTTGTACTTGTGTCTCCATAGGAAACATTTTTATATATAAAACCACACAACCCTCTCCCTCCAGGCAATGATATATATATAAAGTTTAGATTTTTATCTTTTTATCCGTAGGCACAGGAAGGAAAGATTATTCTAAAAATTTAAGGGAGAAGGAAGGAGCCTTTTTAGTTTTCCAATTAGCTAATAACAGGTGTTGTCCTGTAAGAATACATGTATTTATAACATTAGGAGACCTATGTCTATGTGGATTATAAAAGAAAATATCTTGTGATACCAGTGTAATTTTAATTTTAAGAGCTGTGTTTAGCCAGAAGTTAATTTTGGCCTAAAATTGTTTAACTTTGGGGCAAGACCAAAAGCAGTGGATCAGATCGGCCTGACTATTGTTACATTTATAACAGTTGGTAGTATTGTTGGAATAGCAACAACCTATTTGTGCGGGAGTTACATATATACTTATTTACAATTTTAAAATTAGATTCTCTTCATACAGTCGTCATTGTGGCTTTTCTTGCTAGACCAAAACTCTTATTAATCTCTTCGGCTGAGATTGCAGGAAAATCCTTTCTCTATTTTACGAGTAGATTGTTCAAATGTTTTTTACCTGCACCATTTAACAAGACATTATATAGAAATTAAATAGAATGTTTCCCTTGCTTGTATAAATTTATTGCTGCATCCAAACTCCCTAATCCCAGTTACTGTTATACTTCAATTTGATTTTGTTATAAAAATATCTCAATTGTAAGTATGCAAAAAAGTCGTGTTTATGTAATGTATACTCGCTAGAGAGCATTGTAAAGGACCTGATATTTGCTGAGGGCCCCTCTCTGACTTGGATCAAATATTTCAGGCCTAGATCAGCCCAACATCTGAAAACTGAAGCGGTGGCTCCTGGCAAAAATTGTGGATTACCCATAATGGGTAGAAATCTAGAGAGTTGGTGACTAGTCTGTATTTCCCTACAGTAGTGTTGCCATGCCATAATAGGCTGTTTGAAAACCGAAAGTACTTCCATAGTTTTAGGAGTATCATTTCTAGGACAATTAATTAGTGCCGCCTGAGTAAAGGGTGCCACAATAATAGATTCTAGTTCTAGATTAGTTACGTACTCCTGTTCCATTATCCAATCCACAACGTATTTACTAGCGCTGACAGATTATAAAATCTAAAATTTTGGGGAAAGCTAGACCACCTGCCGTGTAGTGTAGAGTTAATTTATGAGTAGACAGTCAGATTCTTTTACGGCTAGATTTAGAGTTTTGCGGCCAAAGGGGTGCGTTAGCTACGCGTGTTTTTTCCCCCCCGCACCTTTTAAATAACGCTGGTATTGAGAGTTCTTTGAAGGGCTGCGTTAGGCTCCAAAAAGGGAGCGTAGAGCATAATTTACCGCCACTTCAACTCTCAATACCAGCGTTGCTTACGGTAGCGGCCAGCTTCAAAAACATGCTCGTGCACGAATCCCCCATAGGAAACAATGGGGCAGTTTGAGCTGCAAAAAACCTAACACCTGCAAAAAAGCAGCGTTCAGCTCCTAACGCAGCCCCATTGTTGTTTCCTATGGGGAAACACTTCCTAAGTCTGCACCTAACACCCTAACATGAACCCCGAGTCTAAACACCCCTAACCTTACACTTATTAACCCCTAATCTGCTGCCCCTGCTATCGCTGACCCCTGCATATTATTATTAACCCCTAATCTGCCGCTCCATACACCGCTGCCACCTACATTATACCTATGAACTCCTAATCTGCTGCCCCTAACACCGCCGACCCCTATATTATATTTATTAACCCCTAATCTGCCCCCCCCCAATGTCACTGCTACCTTACCTACACTTATTAACCCCTAATCTGCCAAAAAAAAAAAAGATTACAATAATTTTAAACTCCGATCAGCCAATAGAATGCGAGCTCAATCTGATTGGCTGATTGGATCAGCCAATCCGATTGAACTTGAATCTGATTGGCTGATTCAATCAGCCAATCAGATTTTCCTACCTTAATTCCGATTGGCTGATAGAATCCTATCAGCCAATCGGAATTCAAGGGACACCATCTTGGATGACGTCATTTAAAGGAACCTTCATTCAGACTTAGGACGTCGTTAGAAGAGGATGGATCCGCGCCAGCTGCTTCAAGATGGACCCGCTCCGCTCCGGATGGAAGAAGATAGAAGATGCCGTCTGGATGAAGACTTCCGACCCTCTGGAGGACCTCTTCTGGCCCGGATAGGATGAAGACTTCGGACCCTCTTCTGGACGGATCGGTGATACCCGGCTGGGTGAAGACAAGGTAGGGAGATCTTCAGGGGCTTAGTGTTAGGTTTTTTTAAGGGGGGTTTGGGTTAGATTAGGGGTATGTGGGTGGTGGGTTGTAATGTTGGAGGGGGGTATTGTATGTTTTTTTTCAGGCAAAAGAGCTGATTTCTTTGGGGCATGCCCCACAAAAGGCCCTTTTAAGGGCTGGTAAGGTAATAGAGCTGTTAAGTTTTTATTTTAGAATAGGGTAGGGCATTTTTTTATTTTGGGGGGCTTTGTTATTTTTTTAGGGGGCTTAGAGTAGGTGTAATTAGTTTAAAATTTGTGTAATCTTTTTTTATTTTTTGTAATTTAGTGTTTGTTTTTTTTTTGTAATTTAGTTTAGTTGATTTAATTGGTAATTGTAGGTAGTTTAGTTAATTTATTTATTGATAGTGTAGTGTTAGGTTTATTTGTAACGTAGGTTAAGATTTATTTTATTTATAATTTTGATATTATTTTAACTAGGTAGCTATTAAATAGTAAATAACTATTTAATAGCTATTGTACCTAGTTAAAATAAATACAAAGTTGCCTGTAAAATAAATATAAATCCTAAAATAGCTACAATATAATTATTCGTTATATTGTAGCTATATTAGGATTTATTTTACAGGTAAGTATTTAGCTTTAAATAGGAATAATTTTTTTAATAAGAAATAATTTATTTTGTTAGATTCAAATTATATTTAATTTAGGGGGGTGTTAGTGTTAGGGATAGACTTAGCTTTAGGGGTTAATACATTTATTAGAGTAGAGGCGAGGTCCGGTCGGCAGATTAGGGGTAAATACTTGAAGTTAGGTGTCAAAGATGTTAGGGAGGGCAGATTAGGGGTTAATACTATTTATTATAGGGTTTTTTAGTGCGGCGGATTAGAGGTTAATACATTTATTATAGTGGCGGCGAGGTCCGGTCGGCAGATTAGGGGTTAATAAGTGTAGGTAAGGTAGCGGCGACGTTGGGGGGTCAGATTAGGGGTTAATAAATATTATGTAGGTGTCAGCGATGTTAGGGGCAGCAGATTAGGGGTACATCGGGATAATGTATGTGGCGGCGGTGTGCGGTCGGCAGATTAGGGGTTAAAAAAATTTATTAGAGTGGCGGCGATGTGGGGGGGCCTCGGTTTAGGGGTACATAGGTAGTTTATGTGTGTTAGTGTACTTTAGAGCACAGTAGTTAAGAGCTTTATAAACCGGCGTTAGCCCATATAGCTCTTAACTCCTGACTTTTTTCTGCGGCTGGAGTTTTGTCGTTAGAGTTCTAACACTCACTTCAGCCAAGACTCTAAATACCGGCATTAGGAAGATCCCATTGAAAAGATAGGATACGCAATTGGCGTAAGTGGATCTGCGGTATGGAAAAGTCACGGCTGGAAAGTGAGCGTTAGACCCTTTCCTGGCTGACTCTAAATACCAGCGGGCGGTAAAAACCAGCGTTAGGACCCCTTAACGCTGGTTTTGATGGCTAACGCAAAACTCTAAATCTAGGCGTTATTTTGCCATAGGAATTGGGCTGATATTTGGTAGAAATATGCAAAGTCTTTGACATGGATTATAAGGGGAAGATTCTATAAGAGATAAAGAATTTGAGGGGAAAAGATGGTTTTGATTAAAGCTACCCTAGCCGAAAGCAAAATTGGAAGAGACAGACAGTTTTTTAAATTGTTTTCATATTTTACGAAAAAGGGGGTAACATTTAGGTCATATCTCCTTGTTGGATCTCTGCTGATTTTCGATAGATAATTAATAGTTTCAACAATTCTAAATGGGCACGATATCCTTGATGGTTTGAGGGGGGATCCATAGGATTTCCGATTTTATAGGATTTATTTTATATCCCGAAAATGAGCCAAAATGCTCTGTCAAATTGAGGAATTGTTTTTTCGAATTTCTTGTGTCACTCAAAAACACTAATTGATGATCAGCAAATAGTGTTAGTACCATTTTGGCGTGACCTATATGGATACCGCCATCTCGTTATGTAATATAATTGCGATCGGTTCTAAGGCCAGGTTGAACAGCAGAGGTGAGAGAGGACAGCCTTGTTGGGTTCCTTTTTCAAAGATAATATTTTCTGTTAATTCATAGTTAATCAAGAGAGTGGATGATGGCTTATTGTACCAGATCCTAATTAGTTTGAGGAAGTGCCCCTGATACCCAAATGCTTCCAGGGCTTTTTAAGAGGTGGTTCCAACTTACCAGATCAAAGGCCTTTTTAGCATCTACAGACAAGATGGCTAAATCTAGTCTATTTATTCCCCTTATTTTTATTCCAGAAGTAATCTAGAATGGTCCATACTTTATTTATTGTTTTTGCTATATTTCTGCCATTCATAAAACCTGATTGGTCATGATGGATTAATGGGTCCAGGTGTTTTTTTGAGTCTATCTGCCATGATTGTAGCTTTATGTGTGAGCTATGATTGTGTTGGGTTCTTGCTTGATGTGTGAGATATGATGTATTGGGTTCTTGCTTGATGTGTGAGATATGATTTATTGGGTATGCCACTATAGATTTTAATGGCCGTAATGCCTACTAAATGGAATGATGGAAACAATAGGTGAAACGATGCTCAATTTTTTTTAACATAATCTCCCTTTACAACCAGGACCCTTCGCAACCTCACAAATGTCTTTGAATCCAGCCAATTGCCTCACATGAATCTTTTCCCCCATATTCTATGTTCTGAGCATATTCTATGAGCTTCTGCTCTTTTCCCTTAAGGTTAAAAAATGTAAACATGCTGGGTCTTTGTTGTTTATCTTCTATATAGGCTTTTGATAGACAGAGTTATATCTTATCATCTGCAATAAAATGAAAGCAACATGAAACCAAATTTCTTGTTTCATGATTCAGAGAGAGCATGCAATTTTAAGCAACTTCCATTTGTTTAACTTTTATTTTCTAATTTGTTTAGTTGTCTTGATAGCCTTTGTTGAAAAGCATACCTATGTAGGCTCAAGCGATACTGATTGGTGGCTGCACATATATACCTCATGTTTTGGCTCACCCATGTGTTCCTTTAACAAAGGATACCAAAAGAACAAAGCATTATAGATAATAGAAATTGGAAAGTTGATTAAAATTGTGTTCTCTATCTGAATCATGAAAGAAAAGTGTTTCATGTCCGTTTAAATATTCTTCATTATTTGTTTTATTTAATACTGTGATTCATCTGGCACTTTGCCTGTGAAGATTGTGCATTAATAACATATGTACCATTGTAATAATTGATATACAAATATTATAATATTGCTAATTATCTTTGATATTGGCTCTTGAAAGACACATAGACATATGTATAGATAATTTGATAGGTACTGAATAGCTAGATAGACAGACAGACAGATAAGGCATACTTGACAGCTATTCCTATTTTCTAAGGACGGTCCTGGGTTTGACATCCTGTCCCATGGTATAATTTTCCTGGGATTCTTTCTCATCTTGTAAAAGTTTGCTCTGCTGTGTGAGCTTGGCATAGACGTCTTTCCTGTGGACATCAGACATGCGGTCTTTGTTAGTTTTATGTATATATTTGTTTGCATATTGTGGTATCTGATTCTTCTGCACTGTATATTAAAACATCATAATAATAAAAGGATTAGTGTGTGTGGACAAATCTTCCACATCCTACTTACTTGATTGATGCAAAGAGTCACTGGAAATGTATCTATATCACAAAGAAGTTTTTTTAGTACAAAATGTTCAATATTATAAGCACATTTTACAACTAAGATTATTTTATAAAATATTTCAGGACTATGACTATGGTTTCAGTGTTTGGTAATGCAGTTAAATAGGAAATTGTACTTGTAGTATGTGACAATATCAGCAAAAGGCTATATAAGGACATTTAGCGTAATTGACAGGATTATATGCTGGGTGTGAGCGGACCAGATCTGGATGTGTTTTTGCAAGGCTGAATTTTATATTTTGTTATTTGCCTTGCGGACATTGCTCACTGTAAATAGCAACCTGAAATAATGGCAGGGATCAGTGCAGGGAGCCTTTCTTGTCCAATTTGTGTTATATTTACATTGTGTTTCTATATATTCAAGCAAGAAATCTTGGCTGTGAGAACGTCCTTGGGAAAAGCTTTGATCCTGGCTTGAAGCCTGATCACCTGTTCATACGGATGCCTTTGTATTGCTCATTAATAAAACAGAAACTGTGTGTCACATTGTTTGTTTTCAGATTTATTAGTTGATTCTATATTTTATAGAGCTTTACAAATTCACTTTCAAAATGAGTAAAGACAAACTTGTATAGGTATTTTATTTCATAATAAGGATAGTTAAAGGACCATGAAACACAATTCAGACAGAGCATGCAATTTTAAACAATTTTCTAATTTGCTTAATATTCTTCATTCTCTTGGAATCTTTTGTTGAAACGCAAGGTTAGTATGCATGTGTCTGGACCACTATTTGGCAACAGTTTTGCAAGAATGTTATTCATTTGCAAAAGCACTATTTACTGCATTGTAGTAGCCTTTCAAACACTTAATTGAATTTCCTAACTTTGCATGGTTTACTGTATTTTTATAGTCAAAGTAAAAGGGGCATAATATTGCAAAATGAAAAAAGTTGCTTTAATATAACTGTGTTTAAACCTCTACACATCAGGTTAAACATGTCGTTAAAATTCAGCTCTATAACAGCAATATACTACTGGGAGCTAGCTGTACACATCTGACAAAAGGCATATGTGTGTAGCCACCAATCAATCACATGCTTGCTCCTACTAGAGCACTGCTGTTCCTGAAACTATTAAGGTATCCTTTTCAAAGAAAAATAAATTTGATAAGAGATATCAATTAAAAAGCCATTTCAAATTGCTGGCTCCAAAAGAATCATGAAGGTTTATTTTGAATTTTCCTTTAATCAGACATTCTAATATAAGTAACCATTTTGGATCACATGAGGATTGTGGATTGTATCGTATGCCCTTTTATCTCAAATACTTACTTGTAAGAATTGTAAAGTATATATCTATTTTAGCTTATCTATGCATGCTATATAAACAGCTGCTTTTGACCATATGACTTCCTCCTTTTTCCCCCCTTTTTTTTAACATCTTGTCCTCTTTTCTTCATCCTAAGATATGTTGGGTGCTGATTCTCTAAAAAGAAAATAACATTTTATTAATCATCAGAGGCTTGTCATCAGAAGTGGATGGTACAATCCTTTGTATTTATAAATACTACTATAATGAATGTTAATGATTTTTTTGTTCTGTACATATGATTGTCTCAATAAAGACAAAATTTAAAAAAAGCTATTGAAACATTAAACTCAAAATGAATTTCACTGTGTGAGTTTCTCCTATCAACCAATCAGCAGTAGAGTCCCAAAACTTAATTGTAAACAATCACACACTTCATGTTACTTTCACATTAAAGTGAAAGTCAATACTAGCATTGTACAAACGCTAAGATTGACTATTGAAACAAATAAAGGGGATCTTCATTCATTAAGTAAAAGATAGTTCATGTAGAAAGCTCCTTTATTTGTTTCAATCGATCACCGTTCTGAGCTGCTACAGCAGCACACGGCTAAAATAGTTTTTTGCTAAGAGGTGACGTTTCCACCTCTTAGCCAATAGCCGTGCGGTAAATCCGGCTTGGCGCCTTTTTCATGCAACATAATATTTTCACATGTGCTACTAGAAAAATACTGAGTGCCAGGCGAATAGGAGGCTAGCCAGCCATCGATGCAGCAGTGTTTTTGAGGAGCTCCTGAGAGAAAAAGTTATTAAACTGGCAAAAAAGCGATCTTTATAGACCTGAAAGGCTATTACTAAGCACAGAGTGGTACCCTCAGCCTAGACACTCGAATCCAGCTTGCAAACCGCATAGTTGTGGAAGTCGGAATCCGATCCGGGTCTGAGTTCCAGAAGAAAACTAGGAGAGTCCGGGGCTGCGGCCTACTCCGG
Organism: Bombina bombina; assembly: GCF_027579735.1. NCBI lineage: Eukaryota > Metazoa > Chordata > Amphibia > Anura > Bombinatoridae > Bombina > Bombina bombina. Next base: position 114,650,284 of record NC_069505.1, read on the forward strand.
ACCGGAAAGTTGCACCGGAGGCCTTCAAACATCACTGAGGCCATAATACCGGTCACGACTAAGATACACAGTAAGCAATTACCCCCAATCAATCAACAGGACCTGCTGCAATCAATGTAGAAGGAAAGCAGAAAAAAAACGGGATTTGGCGCGAACCGCCATTTTTAAGGTACTCATTTAAGCACTCTCTGACATCCTAATACACAAATACTTTCTGGACATTTGGGACATTATAGGAGACTAGTTGGGGGTATGTAAGACATTACATTCAGCTGCAAATAAGCAAAGAGAGAGACCTGAAAACGCCTCACAAGTTTGCAGCATACCACATCCATTATTATTTGCTCACAGGCTGCACTAATTTTAGAGCTGAACATATAACTTGGGCCCTAGCTTTAACGCAATATCTCTCCTAGTAGAGGGGGGAAAAAAGAGACATCGGAAGCTAGCCTGCAACCTGGAGCAGTCTGGAACTGTCTTTACCTGCCTTCACCAGCGAAACTATACTGTTATTTACTTGTGAAAGAATAGCACTCCCTCCTCACCCCTTTCCTGACAGTTAGCCTGCTGGTGGGTCATATCCAAAATCCCCTGCCCGTGATGGTCCTGTGAGGACAGATCCCCCCGGGGAGGTGAGTGCTAACTGAAAAATAACTGAACCCAGAAAATAGAGACTTTCTATACTTTTTCCTAGATAATCTACATCAAATAAATGGACTCTAAATAGGGTGATTTAATACTTATAAGGGCTGATTCCACCCGCTGCCCTCTTACCCTCTAGCCCGCAGCAACTGAGGCAACAGGGAAAACAAGAGAGGTGATTACTGCAGGCCCTAACTCATCTCACCCTATCAGGGAAAAAATTGTCTTTTATATGCCAAACTCCCTCTACTCTCAAGCACTAATGGATATAATAAATGCTTAAATGATCTAGATGAAGATTACTTCGGGCATGTCTGTGTAAAGTCAAGGGGCAGAGTGGCTCTCTGAAAGATTAAGGCTCCCAGGGCTGCTACGTAGCTATCAGAGCGATAGGATCTCAAAAGCACGGAAACCTCAGCACCAACCAACACTCACTGCTTTGGGAAGATACATCTAGAAGATGAAAAGCCGCACGCAATCGGTTAAAGAGTGCCTTTCCAAGTCACAACAGAAAAAGAAACAGGCTATGCTAGACCTATCTCAACGGATGGAACAAGAAGAAGACACGGAGGATCCCCCCATTGTCTCCCAGAAATCAACCTCCTCCAATGAGGCCCTCTTAAAGCAGATAAACAAATGTTTCATGAAGAAATGAGAGCAGCCCTTTCAGAATTAACACAAGAGATTGCTGACATTGGTGAGAGAACTTCAGCAATTGAGGATAAAGTCGATGACTTAGTAGAGGAGATCCCAGAGTTACAAGCAACAGTGAGCGCACAACAAGCGCAAATACAAAAACTAGAGGACCATCTGGAAGATCTGGAAAACCGATCTCGGAGATCGAACATTTGCATACGCAACTTACCTGAAAAATATAATAACCTTCAAGATGTTATCACACAAATCTTCCTACAAATTTTACCAGAGGAAGATGCATCATTCCTTCTTATGGATAGAGTTCACCGAGCCTTAGTTAAGCCTCCAACACCAGGGGCCCACAGAGATGTGATAACAAAACTTCACTATTACCATATTAAAGACAGAATTATGCAAGCAGTGCGGGGAGTTCCAGAGATCACTTATGAGGACCACAAAATTCAAATATTTGCGGATCTCTCCCCTATCACTCTGAAGAAGAGAAGAGAATTCAAGCCGATAGTAGCAGCCCTGGCTAATGCCCAGATTAAATACAGATGGGGATTCCCCTTCAAGTTGTCCTTTACAGTAGACAAAACAACATACTCTTGTGCCACAATTGATGAGGGACAATCAATCTTAAACAAGCTTCATATTGAGAAATCATCACATTCACCATCACAGTCTCCCAAGCCGCAGAGAAAAGCTTTGAGCTGCACCTGGACACCGGTGCTTAAAAATGGGAAGGCTAAGAAGAGAAATCAAGAACCGGAGAGCCCGACCTGACTTGCAGAAATAAATCCCAAGATATGACTGTAATTCTGCATGTTCCCTAAAGGGAAGTATCACCACTAAGGGGGGCTTAAATTCTGAGAACAAGCCCGAAAGAAATGAAATGACTTTTGACCTGGACTTAATGTTTCCAAATAGTTAGGTTATTGTTATAAGTCCAGAGCCATGGGGCTCACCCTTATCCAGAATCAGAGTTGTTTTGGTTATATAACCGAGGTAATGGGTATTCAATATGCCAATAATGTATGCCCGAAGTTTCTTTTGTTGTATTAGTTATTTATGTTTGCTAGTTTCTTTATTTTACTTGTTATTGCTATGTCATATTGCATTCCTGGATCAAAGATCCAAGTTCAGACCGAACAAGGTCAGTTGTTCATTGATTTGTTATTGCTCAGACTAACCGTTACATATTTTCTCATCTTAGCATGTCATATATTACATAGAGGTATGTTACAGCAGCTATGTGTTCCAAGAGACAGACTTGACAGCTCTGCTTTCATACAGGGAGGGGGTCCCGGCCAGCCAACGAGTGGTAAGCTTCTCTACCTGTGTTTCAGGAGTCTTCTTTATTTTTCTTTACTCACTCTCTTACTGTACACGTAGGTAGGGAATGTCTTTAAATATAGTCACCCATAATGTTCGAGGATTACACTCCCACATCAAGAGACGTAAAGCCTTAGACACATATAAATCCATGAAAGCCCACATCATCCTATTGCAGGAAACCCATTTTACAAAAATAAAAACCCCAAAAAATTGGGATAGAAATTACCCCACACAATTTCATGCCACCTGCCAATCCAAGAAATGCGGTGTTTCCATTTTGGTCCATTCAGAGCTAAATTTTAAGGAGGACGAGAAAATTATTGACAAGGCTGGGAGATACATTATAGTTAAGGGCAGGATACATGACACACATGTTATACTGGGAAATATATATGCCCCTAATGAATCTCAGGCCCCATTTTTGTCTAAGTTAGGAAAGATGCTAACCACATGGAAAAAATCTCGCTTAATCATAGGGGGAGACTTCAATTTAGTAGCCAATGTCGAACTAGACAAGTCAGCGATCCCACGCACATCTCCATCTCAAAGTTCCAAGAAGCTTCTGTTTGATTTTATTCTTGACCATAACCTTGTAGATAGCTGGAGATATATAAACCCAAAAACAAGAGATTATTCATTCTACTCCACCTCACATAATGTTTACTCAAGAATAGACTATATTCTGGTTAGCCAAACTATGTCCCCTTTGATATTAGCCTCAGATATTATACCAACCACATGGTCGGATCACAACGTAGTACTAACAAAATTGAGTGGCTTAATTGACCCTTATAGGGGCAGAAGCTGGACCATAAACCCAACTTTGCTCAGAGATAAATTATTTACGCAAAATTTGCAGACAGAAATCTCTCACTTTTTAACACTTAATCAAAACTCAGTATCTAACCCCTTGTATATTTGGGGAGCTTTAAAAGCCTTCGCCAGGGGAATTCTAATAAAAGAATCTAACAAACAGAATAAAGCGTATTTGACTCAACTAGAATGTACTAGAAGCGAGATTAAACACCTACAATCACAGCACCAGTTATCACTAGATGACAAAACATTAAAGCTACTGAGAGACAAAGAAAATGCTCTGGATCAGCTGTTGACAAAGGAGGCTACCAGGTCCCTAAAACTGATTGATACTCAATACTTCATACAAGCCAACAAACCTGATAAACTGTTAGCATTTAAATTAAAAGAAATGACTAGGACATCCTCAGTACCACAAATTCAAATGGCAAATGGGCAGATCTCTAACCACCCACAGACCATTGCTGACACTTTTGCCCAGTATTACCAGAAACTTTATGCCCTGCCCCCATCCAAAAATCCTATCACACTGGATAGGGACACAAATGCATTCTTACAGGATTGTAACTTACCCAAAATAGCAACAGAAGACCTAGATAAGCTAAATTCGCCAATAACCATCCATGAAGTGAATATAGCAATACGAAATTTAAAGATGGGTAAGGCGCCAGGCCCCGATGGGTACTCAGGTATTTTCTATAAAACGTTTGCACAGGATCTTGGCCCCATTTTGGTTGAGAGTTTCAACCACATACTAGAGGGGGGAACTATCCCCAAGGAACTTCTTGAGGCTCGTATATCAGTAATCCCTAAGCCTGGGAAATGTAAACAACACTGTAAAAATTATAGGCCCATCTCCCTGATTAATTTGGATATCAAGTTATTTACAAAAATCTTAGCAACTAGATTAAATGACATTCTTCCAAAGCTCATCCATCAAGATCAGGTGGGTTTTATCCGTAATAGAGAGGCCCCAGATAACATTCGGAAAATTATTGATCTTGTGGACTATGCTTCAAAACAAAATGTGCCTTCTCTGTTTCTTTCATTGGACGCAGAGAAGGCATTTGATCGTGTAAACTGGGATTACCTTAATGCAGTGCTAAAAAATATGGGCTTTAGGGGAAATTTTTGTACAGCAATTACGGCAATATACTCCCACCCTTCCGCCTTCATCAGAATAACGGGCTATAAATCCTCACCTATAAAAATTCTTAATGGAACCAGACAGGGGTGCCCATTATCACCATTGCTGTTCGCCCTATGCATTGAACCGCTGGCAACAAGCATCAGGCAAAATGTAGATATTAATGGCATTAAGATAGGCGACAGGGAACATAAGATCAGTCTATTTGCAGATGATGTAATTCTGTCAATTACTAAGCCCATGATTTCCCTTCCTCTAGTATACTCCACGATTAATAGATTCGCCAACATTTCGGGATACAAGATTAACAATGATAAGTGCGAGGCAATCAGTACACATCTCCCAGAACATACCAAAAAATTATTGATCTTGAATTTTTATTTTAATTGGGCTGACAAGGGCATAAAGTATTTGGGTATCACAATCCCGAACAACCTGGACCATCTTTACAAATTGAATTACACACCTATGTTCACTCATATTAAAACTTTATTATCAAGGTGGAACAAACTAAACATCTCCCTATATGGCAGGTTGACATCAATTAAGATGACGGTACTACCCAAAATTTTGTATCTCTTTCGTTCACTACCTATAAACGTTTCCACCACTGTGTTACGGAAAACACAAAAAGACCTGGTAGCGTTCATTTGGAAATACCGAAGATCCAGAGTTAATAAACAAACACTTCTCAGACATAAAACAGGAGGGGGGATGGGAATGCCAGACCTGATAGCGTACTATTACGCGGCCAGGATGGCACAGTCCTCTCTGTGGCATAACCAATTAGATAGAATTCAATGGGTTCAAATAGAATCAGATATGTTGAGGATACACCCCATTTATAAATTGTTGTGGACTGCTAAAAAAGATAGGCCCCCTAAATGGAGAAGCTTAATTACTATAGCACACACACTAACACTGTGGGAAACACTAACAACCAAATACACTTTGATACCCAAAGGGTCGAAGGCGACCCCCCTAGTGACATTATCTACTCATTATGACCTAACTACACAGGAAAAGTGGTCAAACAAGGGCCTGTACCGCATTGCAGATGCCCTGGAAGGCACCAAGCTATTCACATTCCATCAATATGCCGATTTAAATAAACAAGAAAGAGAGAGTTGGTTTCATTACCTGCAATTAAGAGCGAGAGTAGATGAAGTTTTAGGACAAAACCAGCTAACTGTTAGTTCTTATCTAGAGAGACTCTGTTTGGCCACTGAACGAATGAGAGGGGCGATCTCCAACTTATATATCCTATTTAATACCCCATCCAAGCTTAATAAACTACCATTTATGATAAAATGGGAGACAGAATTTAATATTACATGGACCGCTGAAAAGTGGTGCGATATTTTGAAGTCTGGTACTTCCTTCTCTATTTGTGCGCATTTGAAGGAAAACTTTCTCAAGGTAGCTTACAGATGGTACTTCCACCCATCGAGAATCCACGCAGCGCACGCGAACACAAGTTGTTTACGTGGCTGTAATGAAAGCGGCACATATGCACATATGTGGTGGAACTGCTGTCATGTTTCACGCATATGGTCCCAAACATCAGAGCTCCTAAGTGAAATCCTAGATAGGCAAATTAACCTAACCCCTTCCCAGGCACTGTTACATGAGCCTATATCAAATCTATCCCGAAATGCAAACAAATTAGTAGCGCTGATTTGCACTGTAACCAGGCTAACTATAGCAAGATATTGGAAGACCACAGTACCCTCTTTTTTGATAATCAAGAATAAAGTTGACTATTATTACCAAATGAGCAGCGCCTCCGCAGATATTCTGGATAGAAAAGAACAGTTTCTACTAATGTGGGAGCCCTGGATAATGTATACCGAGGCCAGAAATAGATAGAAGAGCTAAGTGAGGCTAGGAAAGGAGTTATGAGTCTGGCCCCTGCCACTTCCGCTCCTGCCCAGCTAGTCTGGGTGGGTCACAACACATCTCCCTCTCCCCTCTCTAAGAGTTGAATCCAATTTTCCCGTGGTGGGGGCTAGAAATTCTGGTAACAACTTAAGGTCATGAATGCTGAGCCGGGTCCTCCTCCAGAGAGGGTCTAAATGGAGCATTAAAGGGTTTTCTAGGGATAGGACTGTCAACTAACAGTCGTGCTAAGCATATCTACTCATTACTTATTGTCTGCTGTATGGAGGTCTTTTTGTTATATACCTTTAATCATAGTATTTAGTAACACGAAGAATTGTAAATCAATTGAAATTGTAACACGGTTGGTCTGATTTTATACTTGTAAAATGTTGAAAAATCAATAAAAAACTTTTTTTCATTAAAAAAAAATACTGAGTGCCACATTACTTTAAACAGTATTACAGATGGAATATATAATCATTATTTATTTTACCTGTTTATTTCAGCAGTTTACCAAGCCTGTTACATGCTTCACAGTGACTGCTAAGTGCCACAGGTAATTTACATCTGGCCTCGGATTGGTCACATCAAAAGTAGCATTAACATACTTAAGATGCTTTTCGAGGTAGATATCCCTCAACTGCTATAGATTTGCAAACATCCTTAAAATGTTACTAAACAAAATTACAGTTTCTAATGCTTTTGAAGCGTTTTTTTTTGTGTGGATGTATTTTCTAATGCTATGTTAAACTGCTGTTATGTATTAGCACATAATAATAAATTACTATAATGACCCTTTAACATTTTTGCACATGTATACAATTACATTAATCCTAAAACCAATTATATATAATTTCCACCTTCATTTTGTTAAGCACAATTGATACCATAGCATTTATTTTTTTAACTATAAACCAGACATCTGGAAACTGAGTCACTATAAAATTTACATTGGCAACTTTGTAAAACAAAATTTGTATATAATTATTACTATGAGACGCTATTAAATTAAATCTTAGGAGTGAAGTCATGCGATGGCTTTTATTACATTACATCACTAACAGTGTAGCGGGGCTCTTTCCTTGATCTCCCTGCAGGGTTACAAGATAAAAACGCCCTTTTTACCTTTTGCCTTTTGAAGTTGCGTTGCAGAGTCTTGCAGCTGAATTGCTGGCATGTGCCCCACGTATTGCTTTATACCATATCATCCATCTGCTAGTTTTTTATCATTTGTAACTCACACTGCACAAATTGGCACTCAACACCATGAAACAAGTTTCAACAGTTTTTGAAATAGTCAACAATGAAATCTTTATTATAATCATTCATTTGAATTTTGTGTTCTTTTCTCAACTTATTAGCTCTATGAACAGTGAACATATTTAAATTTAGCAGGATCAGGGATAGTAAAATATTGAGAAAAAACCCTTAAATGTGTCACTGTATTTCATATATATATTACATAAACAATTGTTCTTTTAAATAACACCTATAATCAGAGGCCAGTTATTCTCCCTTTCAATGCCATACTTGCCAGCTGTCCTGATTTGGCAGTCACAGTTTTTGGTCTTCTGTCTTATGGTATAATTGTCCTGAGAGCCATTATAAAAATGTGCCCTGCTCCATGAGCATTGCCATGGATGTCTGTGGGAATCAGACATGAGGACCCATTTATCAAAGCTTCAACTTTTAGACCATCAGTGGTTTCAATGTGTCCGTTTAAACTTGCTGCAGTGATTACGCATCTGAATTTATTAAAAATAAAGCTTAAAGGTATATGAAACCCAAAGATGTTCTTTTGTGATTCAAATAGAACATGCAGTTTTAATCAACTTTCTAATTTACAATTATTATGTGAGATCAGCGGTCTTTAGTGCCGGATTGGCCCGCTGACTTTTCCTGGGTGACCGCCATTGCCATAGGGTTGTATCCTTTGTCAGGGAGGTCACGGAGTGAGCCTTGTGGACAAACGTAGCACATTTCTTCAATGTCGCTCCACTCCTGACGAGCAGACAAAGTCCAAGTTTGTTTTTCCTTTTTTTCTGGTATTGTAAGGGACAAAAGGCTAATGGTGGCTACATTTAGCCACCAATCAGCAAACACTATCCAGGGTACTGAACCAAAAATGGGCCAATTCCTAATCTTACATTCTTGCTTTTTCAAATAAAGATGCCAAGAGAAAGAAGAAAAAATGATAATAGGAGTAAATTAGAAAGTTGCTTAAAATTGCATGCTCTATCTGAATAATGAAAGTTTAATTTTGACTAGACTATCCCTTTAAACAAATACGTAGTACATTACATCTATTTATTCATTCATAATGGTCAATATGGGTTATTTAATAAAAGACAAATACATGCTATTATAACAAAAATCAGATAATAGTATAAAAATGATTAAGATCAATCCCAATTGGCCAGTGAGATCATGTGAACAGATAATGTCATAGAAGTTTCATGATTGGCCAAGCGATGATCATTGACATCCACTTGAGCCAATCAAAAATCAAGCAAAAACCAATGAGCTCTTAGAGATGGGTGTTAAACACAGGAGCATGTGAGCCGCACGCCCCCCTCTGAAGAAGCATTAGTGAAATGCCCATCAGGTTTAGCTCCACATGAAGCACCTACTCCATTTTTAATTAGCTTGTTTTCAGCAAAAAACATAATTTTCAGTGATGCATTGTAGCAGTACAGCGATATACTAGGAATCAGATACAGTAAATATAGCGCCTGGATTGACAGAGTTTAATACTCAGATTAGGTGCCTTTATTAATAGATCATAATCCTTTGGGAGCATATAATTGACAATAGTGAAAGGGCATAAAAGCAGCAATCATATTTGTAACTATTTATATTCACCACTACCGCTCTTACTTAGTTAAAGGTACAATCAAGTCCAAAAAAACTTTCATGATTCAGATAGGGCATGTAATTTTCCAATTTAATTTTATCACCAATTTTGCTTTGTTTCTCTTGGTATTCTTAGTTGAAAGCTAAACCTGGGAGGTTCATATGTTAATTTCTTAGACCTTGAAGGCCGCCTCTAAGGTGAATGCATTTTGACTAGATATGTGTGATTCATTTCTGATCGATTCGGAAATTCGGAAAATTCGGCGATTCGAATCGAACCGAATTTCCGAATTAAAATACTGCCGAATTACTGTATAAATCCGAATTACTTCGGATTTATTTGGTAAATTCGGATGGCCATGGATTACACTAGTATTGTACAGTATAAATCTAATCCCACCTAACACTTACCGAAATTACGAACCGAACCGAATCCAGCCGAATTTAGTACATAATACTAGTCTAATCCCACCTAACACTTACCGAAATTCCGAATTTCCGAACTGAACCGAATCGAACCGAATCCAGACGAATTTATTTGAATCCGAATGAATCCGAAACAAAACCGAACCGAATTTATTCAAATCCGAATGAATCCGAAACAAATCCGAACCGAATCGATTCAAATTTTTCCGAATTCGAATCGCTCCGAACCGAAATTAAAAAAAATCCGAATCGATCCGAACCGAACCGAATTTTTTCGCCATGCACATGTCTAATTTTGACTAATAGAGGGCGTTAGTTCATGTGTTTCATATAGATAACATTGAGCTCATGCATGTGAGTTTAACGAGGAGTGAGCACTGGCTAAAATGCAAGTCTGTCAAAAGAACTGAAATAAGGGGGCAGTCTGCAGATGCTTAGATACAAGGTAATTACAGAGGTAAAACATTTTCGTATTATAACTGTGTTGGTTTTGCAAAACTGGGGAATGGGCAATTAAGGGATTATCTGTCTTTTAAAACAACAAAAATTCTGGTGTTGACAGTCCCTTTAATTATATGCTGATACAATGGGGGGTAGTTATCAAGCCGTCAACCTCAAATACGCTGGAATTCTGCAGCGTATTTGAGCTGAGGCTGATTCGCCTTAGTTATCAAGCCGTAGATACCGGCAAAAGTAGAATTTTGTGACGTAAGCTTCGATCCGCCGGACTCAGTCCGACACAGATCGATTCTTACGTCACTCCAGATGTTTCGCACAATCTGACTACTTTTGCTAGTTATCAAAAAACTAGCAGGTACGCTCGGCACTTTTCCGGCCCAGCGTACCTGGTTTTCAAACCGCCGCCCTGGAGGCGGCGGATCCCATAGGTATCAATGGGAGTCTGACCATAGCAAAAGTTCGTGTTCGCTGCTGCCAGACATCCCATTCATTTCTATGGGAGCTGTCTACACCTAACACCCTAACATGTACCCCGAGTCTAAACCCCCCTAATCTGTCCCCCCCCTACACCGCCGCAACTAAATAAAGTTATTACCCCCTAAACCGCCGCTCCCGGAGTCCACCGCCACTCTAATAAACTGTTTAACCCCTAAACCACCGCTCCCGGAGCCCACCGCAAGCTATAATAAATATGTTAACCCCTAAACCGCCGCTCCCAGTCCCCGCCACAACTATAATATATGTATTAACCCCTAAACCACCGCTCCCAGACCCCGCCGCCACCTACATGATACCTATTAACCCCTATCCTGCCCCCCCATACCACCGCCCTCTATAATAAAGTTATTAACCCCTATCCTGCCGATCCCGGACCTCACCGCAACTAAGTAAATAGTTTAACCCCTAAACCGTCGCTCCCGGACCCCACCACAACCTATATTAAACTTATTAACCCCTAATCTGCCCCCCTACACCATCGCCACCTATAATAAATTTATTAACCCCTATCCTGCCCCCCCCTACACCGCCGCCACTGTAATAAAATTATTAACCCCTAAACCTAAGTCTAACCCTAACCCTAACACCCCCCTAACTTAAATATTAATTAAATAAATCTAAATAATATTTCTCTTATTAACTAACTTAATCCTATTTAAAACTAAATACTTACATTTAAAATAAACCCTAATATAGCTACAATATAAATAATAATTATATTGTAGCTATCTTAGGATTTATTTTTATTTTACAGGCAACTTTCAATTTATTTTAACTAGGTACAATAGCTATTAAATAGTTATTAACTATTTAATAGCTACCTAGTAAAATAAAGAGAAATTAACCTGTAAAATAAAAACTAACCTAAGTTACAATTACACCTAACACTACACTATACTTTAATAAATTATTTATATTTAAAACTAAATACTTACCTGTAAAATAAACCCTAAGATAGCTACAATATAATTAATAATTACATTGCAGCTATTTTAGGATTTATATTTATTTTACAGGTAACTTTGTATTTATTTTAGCTAGTTAGAATAGTTATTAAATAGTTATTAACTATTTAATAACTACCTAGCTAAAAGAAATACAAAATTACCTGTAAAATAAATCCTAACTTAAGTTACAATTAAACCTAACACTACACTATCATTAAATTAATTAAATAAATTACCTACAAATAACTACAATTAAATTAAATTAAATAAACTAACTAAAGTACAAAAAATAAAAAAAGCTGAGTTACAAAAAATAAAAAAAATAAGTTACAAACATTTAAAAAATATTACAACAATTTTAAGCTACATACACCTAATCTAAGCCCCCTAATAAAATAACAAAGCCCCCCAAAATAAAAAAAAATTCCCTACCCTATTCTAAATTAAAAAGTTCGAAGCTCTTTTACCTTACCAGCCCTTAAAAGGGCCTTTTACGGGGCATGTCCCAAAGAAAACAGCTCTTTTGCCTGTAAAAGAAAAATACACCCCCCCCAACATTAAAACCCACCACCCACATACTCCTAATCTAACCCAAACCCCCCTTAAAAAAACCTAACACTACCCCCCTGAAGATCATCCTACCTTGAGTCGTCTTCAGCCAACCGACCATCGATGGAACCGAAGAGGAGATCCGGAGCGGCAGAAGTCATCATCCAAGGGGCGCTGAAGAAATCTTCTATCCGATAGAAGTCATCATCCAGGCGGCGCTGAAGAAGTCTTCCATCCCGGCGATGTCATCTTCCAAGCGGTGTCTTCAATCTTCATCCATCCGGAGCCATCTTCAGACGAGCCGACACGGAGCCATCCTCTTCTTCCCGACGACTACGACGAATGGATATTCCTTTAAGGGACGTCATCCAAGATGGCGTCCCTTCAATTCCGATTGGCTGATAGGATTCTATCAGCCAATCGGAATTAAGGTAGGAAAAATCTGATTGGCTGATTGAATCAGCCAATCAGATTGAAGTTCAATCCGATTGGCTGATCCAATCAGCCAATCAGATTGAGCTTGCATTCTATTGGCTGATCGGAACAGCCAATAGAATGCGAGCTCAATCTGATTGGCTGATTGGATCAGCCAATCGGATTGAACTTCAATCTGATTGGCTGATTCAATCAGCCAATCATATTTTTCCTACCTTAATTCTGATTGGCTGATAGAATCCTATCAGCCAATCGGAATTGAAGGGTCGCCATCTTGGATGACGTCCCTTAAAGGAATATCCATTCGTCGGTAGTCGTCTTCTTTATATAATGTTTTTATATCACTGTTTAAACAGAAATAGAGCCTTTGTTTTTTTTTTAATTTAACCAATGAAAACAATATATTATTGGCATAAAAAGAGCTTTCAGTGGATGACAGTTTCAGATAGCTATTTATTCACAGAATTAAAAAAATATTGTAAAAATAATATATATATAAAAGGTAATTATTACATTCCACAAAAAAATGTAGGAAAAAAAAATCTTAAAATGGGTTCATTGGCATGCTCTGATTAAACTAAGGCCAAACTTTGAGCTAGGTTACGCGTGTTTGCACTCCCACTCGCACGTTAAAGGGACATGCAACCCAATTTTTTATTTCATGATTTAAAAAGAGCATACAATTATAAACAACTTTCTAATTTACTTCTATTATCTATTTTGCTTCATTCTCTTGATATTCTTTGCTGAAAAGCATATCTAGATATGCTTAGTAGCTGCTGATTGGTAGCTGCACATAGATGCCACCTGTGATTGGTTCACTGTGTGCATTGCTATTTCTTCATTAAAATATATCTAAAGAATAAAGCAAATTAGGTAATAGAAGTAAATTGGAATGATGTTTAAAATTATATTCTCTACCTTAATCATGAAAGAAAATGTTTGGGTATAGTGTCCCTTTAACTTTGCTAGATGGAAGCTTTCTGCGCACTTTGGGTTGTGCTCATATTGTGAGTTGAAAGTAAAAAAATTGCACAAGAGCGATACCCCACAAGTGCATAAAGATAGACTTTGCAAAGTCGGGATTGCGTCAATGTATTCCCTATAGGGTTCAATAGAAACTGAAAAAAACCCCACTTGCGCGCTAACCAAATCGCGTTTATTCAAGTGCGCTAAACCCGACATGTATTATGAACATTTTACATTCCAATGTTCTTCACATACAGAACAATGAATATATTTTTATATATATATATATATATATATATATATAATTTTATATCTATTCTATGGGAGAAGAAGCTAACACGATCACAATGTTTTTTTGTGCGCTTTGGGTTTACGCTTGAGCTCAAACTTTTTACTTTTAGCTTGTAATACGAGAGCAACCCAGCATGCGTAAAAAGCCTCCGTCTAGCAACATTAATGCACAAGTGGGAGCACTAAATAGCGATCCATTTGTAATCTAGACCTAAGCAGGATGCCTTCTGCCCCGCCCCCCCCCCCCCGGGTTGCAGTTTCCTGCTTTCAGCATTGAACTGCAACCTGTGCCTCTGTGCTGGACATAGGCGCTAAGTTAACACAGTATGCTGGATAAAGTACTGTGTGATGTAGTATCTATGTCCTATTGTTACAAGATGTTAAATATAGTTTCAAGAAAAATAAACATAAAGGACTCAATTACAAGTGGAGTGCAATTGATAGCACATGGTAAATTATCTTTTGTTCAACCTCACATAAAGAATAATGCACAATCTGGTTTAACAAGTGGATGGCTAAATATTTTAGCCAAATCATCTTAATGTGGCTCAAACTACTTCATGTCCTATATTTTTAATGGATAGTGCAGAGAGCGCTATTAGTGCACTCATTGCACTTGTATGTGGTGGATTAAAGGAACACTAAACCCCAAATTTTTCTTTCATGATTCAGGTAGAGAATACCATTTTAAACAACATTCCAATTTACTTCTATTATCTAATTTGCTTCATTTTTTAGATATCCTTTGCTGAAGAAATAACACTAAACACAGGTGAGCAAATCACATGAGGCATCTATGTGCAGCCACCAATCAGCAGCTACTGAGCCTAGCTAGATATGCTTTTCAGCAATGAATATCAAGAGAATAAAGCAAATTAGATAATTGAAGTATATTAGAAAGTTGTTTAAAATTGCTTATTCTTTCTAAATCATGAAAAAAAAAATTGTGTTTCATGTCCCTTTAATTGTGGCACTCAAGTACAATTCAAAATACTGCAGTAAAAACAAAATTTATGCTTACCCAATAAATGTATTTCTCTTGTGGTGTATCCAGTCCACGGATCATCCATTACTTGTGGGATATTCTCCTTCCCAACAGGAAGCTGCAAGAGGATCACCCACAGCAGAGCTGTCTATATAGCTCCCCCCCTAACTGCCACCTACCAGTCATTCGACCGAAGACAAGCAAGAGAAAGGAGAAACTATAGGGTGCAGTGGTGACTGTAGTTTAAAAATAAAAAACACCTGCCTTAAAATGACAGGGCGGGCCGTGGACTGGATACACCACAAGAGAAATAAATTTATCAGGTAAGCATAAATTTTGTTTTCTCTTGTAAGGTGTATCCAGTCCACGGATCATCCATTACTTGTGGGATACCAATACCAAAGCTATAGGACACGGATGAAGGGAGGGACAAGGCAGGCGCTTAAACGGAAGGCACCACTGCCTGTAAGACCTTTCTCCCAAAAATAGCCCCCGAAGAAGCAAAAGTATCAAATTTATAGAATTTAGAAAAAGTATGAAGCGAAGACCAAGTCGCCGCCTAACAAATCTGTTCAACAGAAGCCTCATTCTTAAAAGCCCATGTGGAAGCTACCGCTCTAGTAGAATGAGCTGTAATTCTTTCAGGAGGCTGCTGGCCAGCAGTCTCATAAACTAAGCGGATTATACTTCTTAACCAAAAAGATAGAGAAGTTGCCGAAGCCTTTTGGCCTCTCCTCTGTCCAGAGTAGACAACAAACAATGCAGATGTTTGACGAAAATCTTTAGTAGCTTGTAAATAAAACTTTAAAGCGCGAACCACGTCAAGATTGTGTAATAGACGTTCCTTCTTTGAAGAAGGATTAGGACACAGTGACGGAACAACAATCTCCTGATTGATATTTTTATTAGATACCACCTTAGGCAGAAAACCAGGTTTGGTACGTAACTCTACCTTATCTGCATGGAAAATGAGATAAGGGGAATCACATTGTAAAGCAGATAACTCCGAAACTCTTCTAGCCGAGGAGATAGCTACTAAAAACAGAACTTTCCAAGATAAGAGCTTAATATCTATGGAATGCAAAGGTTCAAACGGAACCCCTTGAAGAACTTTAAGAACTAAATTTAAACTCCAAGGTGGAGCAACAGGTTTAAACACAGGCTTGATTCTGACTAAAGCCTGACAAAACGCCTGCACGTCTGGAACCTCAGCCAGACGTTTGTGCAAAAGAATAGACAGAGCAGAAATCTGTCCTTTTAAGGAACTAGCTGACAAACCCTTCTCCAATCCTTCTTGGAGAAAAGATAATATCCTAGGAATCCTGACCTTACTCCATGAGTAACCCTTGGATTCACACCAATGAAGATATTTACACCATATCTTATGATAGATTTTCCTGGTGACAGGCTTTCGCGCCTGTATTAAGGTATCAATGACCGACTCAGAGAAACCACGCTTTGATAAAATCAAGCGTTCAATCTTCAAGCAGTCAGCCGCAGAGAAATTAGATTTGGATGGTTGAAAGGACCCTGAAGTAGAAGGTCCTGCCTCAGAGGCAGAGTCCATGGTGGAAATGATGACATGTCCACCAGATCTGCATACCAAGTCCTGCGTGGCCACGCAGGTGCTATCAAAATTACTGATGCTCTCTCCTGTTTGATCTTGGCAATCAGACGAGGGAGCACAGGAAACGGTGGTTGCCAGGTTGAAGGACCAAGGCGCTGCTAGAGCATCTATCAGCGCTGCCTTGGGATCCCTGGACCTGGATCCGTAACAAGGAAGCTTGGCATTCTGGCGAGACGCCATGAGATCCAGTTCTGGTTTGCCCCAACGTTGAATCAACTGTGCAAACACCTCCGGATGAAGCTCCCACTCCCCTGGATGAAAAGTCTGACGACTTAGAAAATCTGCCTCCCAGTTCTCTACTCCTGGGATATGGATAGCTGATAGATGGCAAGAGTGAATCTCTGCCCATTGAATTATCTTTGAAACATTTAACATCGCTAGGGAACTCCTTGTTCCCCCTTGATGGTTGATGTAAGCTACAGTCGTGATGTTGTCCGACTGAAATCTGATGAACCTCACTGCCGCTAGCTGAGGCCAAGCCTGAAGAGCATTGAATATCGCTCTTAGTTCCAGAATGTTTATTGGAAGGAGTGCCTCCTCCTGAGTCAACGACCCCTGAGCCTTCAGAGAGTGCCAGACTGCACCCCAGCCCAGAAGGCTGGCATCTGTTGTTGCTATTGTCCAATCTGGCCTGCGGAAGGTCATACCTTTGGACAGATGGACCCGAGATAGCCACCAGAGAAGAGAATCCCTGGTCTCTTGATCCAGATTTAGTAGAGGGGACAAATCTGTGTAATCCCCATTCCACTGACTGAGCATGCAGAGTTGCAGCGGTCTGATATGTAGGCGGGCAAACTGAACTATGTCCATTGCAGCTACCATTAAGCCGATTACTTCCATACACTGAGCCACCGAAGGGCGAGAAGTATAATAAAGAACACAGCAGGAATTTAGAAGTTTTGACAACCTGTCCTCTGTCAGGTAAATCCTCATTTCTACAGAATCTATCAGAGTTCCCAGGAAGAAAACTCTTGTGAGAGGGGATAGAGAACTCTTCTTTTCGTTCACTTTCCACCCATGAGACCTCAGGAATGCCAGAACAATGTCCGTATGGGACTTGGCAATTTGGAAATTCAACGCCTGTATCAGAATGTCGTCTAAGTAAGGGGCTACTGCTATGCCCCGTGGCCTTAGGACCGCCAGAAGTGACCCCAGAACCTTCGTAAAGATTCTTGGTGCCGTAGCTAACCCAAAGGGAAGAGCCACAAACTGGTAATGCCTGTCTAGGAAGGCGAACCTGAGAAACCGATGATGATCTTTGTGTATCGGAATGTGAAGATAAGCATCCTTTAAGTCCACGGTAGTCATGTATTGACCCTCCTGGATCATAGGTAGGATGGTTCGAATAATTTCCATCTTGAAAGATGGGACCCTGAGAAATTTGTTTAGGATCTTGAGATCTAAGATTGGTCTGAAGGTTCCCTCTTTCTTGGGAACCACAAAGAGATTTGAATAGAAGCCTTGCCCCTGTTTCTCCTTTGGAACTGGGTGGATCACTCCCATAACTAGGAGGTCTTGAACACAATGTAAGAATGCCTCTCTCTTTATCTGGTCTGCAGATAATTGTGAGAGGTGAAATCTTCCTTTTGGGGAAGAAGCTTTGAAGTCCAGAAGATATCCCTGGGACACAATTTCCAACGCCCAGGGATCCTGGACATCTCTTGCCCAAGCCTGGGCGAAGAGAGAAAGCCTGCCCCCTACTAAATCCGTTACCGGATCGGGGGCTGATCTTTCATGCTGTCTTAGAGGCAGCAGCAGGCTTCTTGGCCTGCTTACCTTTGTTCCAGGCCTGGTTAGGTCTCCAGACCGGCTTGGACTGGGCAAAATTTCCCTCTTGTTTTGCATTAGAGGGAGTTGATGCCGCGCTCGTCTTAAAGTTTCGAAAGGCACGAAAATTAGTTTGTTTGGTCCTTAATTTATGAGACCTATCCTGAGGAAGGGCATGACCTTTTCCTCCAGTAATATCAGAAATTATTTCCTTCAGTCCAGGCCCGAATAGGGTCTGCCCCTTGAAGGGAATGTTGAGAAGCTTAGACTTTGAAGTAACGTCAGCTGACCAGGATTTAAGCCATAGCGCCCTATGCGCCTGTATAGCAAAACCTGAGTTCTTAGCCATTAGTTTGGTTAAATGAACAACTGCGTCAGAAACAAATGAATTGGCTAGCTTAAGCGCTTTAAGCTTGTCAAGTATATCATCCAATGGAGTTTCTACCTGTAAGGCCTCTTCCAGAGACTCAAACCAGAAGGCCGCAGCAGCAGTGACCGGGGCAATGCATGCAAGAGGCTGGAGAATAAAACCTTGTTGAATAAACATTTTCTTAAGGTAACCCTCTAACTTTTTATCCATTGGATCTAGGAAAGCACAACTGTCCTCGACGGGAATAGTTGTATGCTTAGCTAGGGTAGAAACTGCTCCCACCACCTTAGGGACCGTTTGCCATAAGTCCTGTGTAGCGGCATCTATTGGAAACATTTTCTTAAAAATAGGAGGGGGAGAGAACGGTACACCTGGTCTATCCCATTCCTTAGTAATAATTTCTGAAAACCTTTTAGGTATTGGAAAAACATCAGTGTAAACAGGCACTGCATAGTATTTATCCAATCTACACAATTTCTCTGGCACTATAATGGTGTCACATTCATCCAGAGTAGCTAAAACCTCCCTGAGCAACACGCGGAGGTGTTCAAGCTTAAATTTAAATGTAGACATATCAGAATCAGGTTGAAGCATCTTCCCTGAGTCAGAAAAATCACCCACAGAAAGAAGCTCTCCTGCCTCAGCTTCTGCATATTGTGAGGGGATATCAGACATAGCTACTAAAGCGTCAGAGAGCTCTGTATTTTTACTAGTCCCAGAGCTGTCTCGCTTTCCTTGTAACCCTGGTAGTTTGGACAATACCGCTGTAAGGGTATGATCCATAACTGCCGCCATGTCTTGTAAAGTAAACGCCATGGGCGCGCTAGATGTACTTGGCGCCACTTGAGCGGGAGTCCCTTGAGCGGGAGTCAAAGGTTCTGAAACGTGGGGCGGGTTAGTCAGCATAACTTCCCCCTTGTCAATTTCCTCTGGTGATAAATCTTTTAAAGACAGAATATGATCTTTATAACTTAAAGTAAAATCAGTACATTTGGTACACATTCTAAGAGGGGGTTCCACAATGGCTTCTAAACATAATGAACAAGGAGTTTCCTCTATGTCAGACATGTTTAAACAGACTAGCAATGAGACCAGCAAGCTTGGAAAACACTTTGATAAATGTAAACAAGCAAAAATAAAAACGGTACTTACAAATTTTGTCAGAAATTGAAAAACAGTGATAAAAAGCAGTAAATCTTACAAAATTGTTACAGTGTGTATAATAGACTAACAGAGCATTGCACCCACTTGCAAATGGATGATTAACCCCTTAGTTTAAAAACCGGATAAAAAAAAACGATATAAACGTTTTTTAACAGTCACAACAAACTGCCACAGATCTGCTTTGGCCCTACCTGCCCATACAACGACTTTTGAAGGCACAAAAACCCTTTGTAGAGGTCCTAAGTGTTCAGGGGACTCCTTCAGGGAAGCTGGAAGTCTCAAGCTGCAAAAACTACTGCACGATTTAGGCCTGAAATTAGGCCCCTCCCAACCTGTACTCACAGTGAGAGGGCCATAAAAAACTATCCCTAGGCAAAATCTAGCCAGCCATGTGGAAAAAACTGGGCCCCAATAAAGTTTTATCACCAATATGTAGAAAAAAAACGTTTAAACACTTCCAGCAAAGTTATCTTATTTTCAGTAATGTGAGAAAGTAATAAAAATATTACCTTTTACAGCAAGCATGATACTAGTCATTATTAAATCACTGTAATCAGGCTTACCTTAAATAAATCCGGTATTAACAGCATTTTCTAGCATATTAATTTCTCTAGAAAAATTTAAACTGCACATACCTCATAGCAGGAGACCCTGCACGCCATTCCCCCAGCTGAAGTTACCTCATCTCTTCAGTTATGTGTGAGAACAGCAATGGATCTTAGTTACAACCTGCTAAGATCATCAAAAACCACAGGCAGACTCTTCTTCAACTTTCTGCCTGAGGCTAAAACAGTACAACTCCGGTACCATTTGAAAATAATAAACTTTTGATTGAAGATAAACTACATAAATTCCCCACATCTCTCTAGCTACTTCCTATCTTGTCGAGAGCTGCAAGAGAATGACTGGGAAGTGGCAGTTAGGGGGGGAGCTATATAGACCGCTCTGCTGTGGGTGATCCTCTTGCAGCTTGGGAAGGAGAATATCCCACAAGTAATGGATGATCCGTGGACTGGATACACCTTACAAGAGAAATATAGTGCCTTTCTTTTTGAAACCAGAAGTAAACCATTATCGCTGGTTAGTTTTGCTTAGAGCACCATCAGCATAGAACTTGAGAGATAACCAACATGAATTTTACTGCACACCACCATAGAATTCTATTATGTGAGTGACTTAGAACACCCACACTACACAACATAAACCCTAGACTGTTGCTTGAGAAATAAAGATAACTTTGGACTTTAAGACTTGTAATATGAGCACAGAAATAGAAGTGCCATTGATTCCGCTCAAGCAATGTTAATGCACAATAGGATTAATATTTTTATGATCCACTTGTAATTTATCCCAAAATACATTTTGAATAAAGGAATACAAAAACTGTGTTTTTAATATTCATTGCTATGGTCATGCAGGGCTTGGTCCACTCACTCATAATCCAGGTCCAGCATTAAATCAATTTTAATTTTTGGTGTTTTAAACTCTCCATTATGGCTTATTGTATTCACTTTAAAAGGTTATAGACATCATGGTGTGTTGTTGTTTGTATAATGTTGCACTAAGACCATATGCAAGAGATGTGGAAACTGTAACTGTCTGACATCAAAATCAGGATACTGTTTTAGAGCAAGAAGACCCAAACTTTTTTTTTTTATATATATCAGATCAATAATGTTGGAGTTGTCCGGTAGCCACATCGCTTTATACACATACTACATCTGAAAATAATACCCAAAAATAAAATTAGATTATAGTCACAATTTTAGTTAAAGATTAAAGGGACATGAAACTCAATTTTTTTCTTTTATGATTTAGAAAGAGCATGCAATTTTAAACAACTTTCTAATTTACTTCTATTACTTAATTTGCTTCATTCTCTTGATATCCTCTGCTGAAAAGCATATCTAGATAGCCTCAGTAGCTGCTGATTGGTGGCTGCACATAGATGCTTCATGTGATTGTCTCATCCATGTGCATTTCTATTTCTTCAACAAAGGATATCTAAAGAATCAAGCAAATTAGATAATAGAAGTCAATTGAAATGTTGTTTAAAATTGTATTCTCTATCTGAATAATGAAAGAAAAATGTTGGGTTTAATGTCCCTTTAAGGGCTAGATTACAAGTGGAGCGCTAATTTATTGTGTGCTTTGTGGGCAAATTTGCCTGTTTGCGTGCGCGCAATATTTAACCAGCCATGGTTATTACTTCCTTTTCTTTCTTTTTTTTAAAAGTAGCATTTAAAAAACCAACAACAATAAAGTAAAACCCTGCACTAAGCAGTTTTTTGGGGGTTAAAGTTGTCAGCTAAAAAGTGCCTTTACATTGCGGTCTATGGGGACTGTGTGTTCCCTGTAAATATATATGCATATGCTTGTATACATATAAATTTACAACTTGCTGCCATCCCTGCATGACTTATCTCCTTCGCTCCATTAGTTCTCATGGCTTGAGAACAAGGCTCTGATTGGAGCCTAGGGAAGTGCGCTCTCTCGTGAAGCAATATTTTGCGCTCAACTTGTAATCTGGCCCTAAATAGGTTATTAGCAACTACTAATAAATTTGATTTAGCTGTATATATTGCTCAAATTTACAAAATGTGTTATAAATACATGCGTAAAGGGGTAGTGCACAGTATAACGCCCCCCCCTTTAATGTGTTCCCAGTGATCCATTTTACCTGCTTGAGTGAATTAATTTTTACACATACCACCTTTACCTTTATTTTGTTATTTGAAATGACTGATTTAGCTGTTGACACCCCACCTATACTATAAATGTGAATACTGCAGTAATGGCTATGGAAAAGCCATGTAATCAAAAGTCATTAACCAAAATCAGCCACCCAATGGAGGATAGGCAAAACTGTGTTCTTCACTAAAAATTCTGCCAAATAGTGATTCACAAAAAAATATATCATAAAATGATACTTTTAGGCTACAGCGAATCATGTCCACCCAATATGTTCAGCTAGCTCTCAGTAGTGCTTTGCTGCTCCTTCAACAAAGGTTACAAATTGAATGAAGCAAATTCTCAATGTAAAGTATGTGGGGTGCAGTGTTTTGTGCTGCCCTAGGCACTCAAAAGTCTGTCTTCCACCCCCCCCCCCCCGCAAAGGTTTTAGGCCTTTTTTCCACTTCATTTTTTTTTTGCGGGGTCAGTGGGTAAAATGTTTTTGTTTTGTTTGTTTTTTCATAACAATTCAAAAGAAAATGGGCTAGCAAAACCCTTGCATACAGGTGGGTTGAATTGCATGCATCTCATACCATTTTCTCCCTGAGAGAAGGGAGAGAAAGGAAGAGGAGGGGGAAAAGGGAGAGAAAGGAAAGCAGGAATGGAAAAAGAGAGAGAAGAGAAAAGTGGTGAGGGAAAGAAAGGAGTGAAAGAAGGAGGGAGTTGAGGGAGAAAGGGAGGGAAAGAAGAATACACTTTGAAACAATCACTGCCCTTTACATGCAACAACATACATTAATTACCATTATTCAAGTAATGAAACTTTTAAAGTGTCCATTTACTATTTACTCCATGGGGCCTATTTAACAAATGTCTTGCGGACCTGATCCGACAGTGCGGATCAGGTCCGCAAGACATCGCTGAATTCGGAGGGCAATACGCTCTCCGTATTCAGCATTGCACTAGCAGCTCACAAGAGCTGCTGGTGCAACGCCACCCCCTGCAGACTCGCGGCCAATGTGCTGCCAGCAGGGGGTGTCAATCAATCCGATCATACTCGATCGGGTTGAATTCCGGCGATTCCTGTCCGCCTGCTCAGAGCAGGCGGACAGGGTTATGGAGCAGCGGTCTTTGTGACCGCTGCTCCATAACTTGTGTTTCTGGTGAGTCTGAAGACTCGCCAGAAACACGGGCCATCAAGCTCCGTTCGGAGCTTGATAGATAGGCCCCCATGGGTTCATGAATGCAGACAAAGCTAGCTATTAGTAGCTAACATACATTAGGGCTAAGAGTTTATGATTAGACATCACAAGCTGATCTAAGCAGTGCACAGACACATCCAGTCTGTTAGCTGCTAAGACCTGCAATAAGCACTGCGCTCGCAGACCCACCACAGCTGACAAGGGGAGGCAGCATATTGGCACAAGGTCTTCTCCTCCAACCTCACCTTGTAAGCATATCTCCGGGCAAGTTTCTCACCAAGAACGCTTCCACTGCAAAAATGCCGGCGGCTCTAAATGAAGCAACGGTTTAAAGGAGCACTGCCTGTAAAGAGCGACCTTAATCAGCGCATGTGCCTTGTCTTCTCTGTAAAAGCCTGCACTTTATTGCTCACTGTACTGTGTGCTGGCTTTTAGAGAGAGTATAGGACAGATGTGCTGCCCCTCCCAAATCTGCTGCCCTAGGCACCGGCCTTGTTGGCCTAGGCCATATTACGCCCCTGGTGGGGGGATTACATGGCAGGGCCCTTTTGAAAACTACATGTTAACTGGGTTTGCTTATGGTTTGCAAAGACCTTTAATTTGAAAGAGCCAGACTTGGTGTATGATATAGTATCCTCAAAGAGAAAAGAAGGTAAAAAAAACGTAGCGTGATACTGTGCTTAAAAACTCATTTCAAATCACATGAATAGTATTCACAAAGGGAGAGCTACGATTGCTCCAAGATATGCGTTCACAATATAAAGCAGGAACTCTTCTATAAAGATTTATTTACATAGCATTTAAAATAACATTAAAAGCAATGCAATATAATGGCACATGCAAAACCAACAGCAAAACATAAAAAAAAGGATTGCTACAGATAATAAAAAAGTATAGTTTGTATTAAAGGGACAGTCTACTCCAGAATTTCTATTGTTTGAATAGATAGATAATCCTTTTATTACCCATTCCCCAGTTTTGCACAACCAACATTGTGATATTAATACACGTTTTACCTCTGTGATTACCTTGTATCTAAGCCTCTGCAGACTGCCCCCTTATTTCAGTTCTTTTGACAGACTTGCATTTAGCCAATCAGTGCCCTCTCATTTGTAACTCAATGGGCCTGGCTCCAATGTTATCTGTATGACACACATGAACTAACACCCTTTAGCTGTGAAAAACTGTAAATTGCATTGAAATAAGGGGCGGCCTTTAAGGGCTTAGAATACAGCAAATTTGATGGTAAAAGTGAATTAGAAAGTTGTTTAAAATTACACGCCCTATCTGAATAATTTAAGTTTAATTTTCACTAGACTGTCCCTTTAATTGGGATTTACTGACACTAGCATGACCGGACCTGATCAGAGATGCTGGGTCATTTACTTTATATAAACATACATATAAAACATCTTAATTACATGGTTTGATTGCTTCTGCACATGCACTGCCATTGGGGCTGTAATAAAATCAAGAAAATCTACAATAAACTAGAAAGGTATCAATAAATGTTAAAAGAACACTGAACCCAAAAATTTTTATTTCATGATTCAGATAGAGCATGCAATTTTAAGCAACTTTCTAATTTACTCCTATTATCAATTTTTCTTCGTTCTCTTGCTATCTTTATTTTAAAAGCAGGAATGTAAATATTAGCAGCCGGTCCATTTTAGGTTCAGCACCATGCATACATCTACCCACCAATAAGCAAGCATAACCTAGGTTCTCAACCAAAAATGGGCCGGCTCCTAGGCATCACATCCCTGCTTTTTAAATAAAGATAGCAAGAGAACAAAGAAAAATTGATAATAGGAGTAAATTAGAATGTTGCTTAAAATGTCATGCTCTATCTGAATCATGGAGGAAAAAAAATTGGGTTCAGTGTCCCTTTAAGATAATTGTTACGAAATGCAACATAATCATATGGCTAGATAGACGAGTGTTATTTGGAAAAGGATGCACACTAGACAAGTATGGAACTATATGAATTGCTGTTGACTTGGCAGGAATAAACTGAAAATTAAAGTTACCTCTAAATCATAAGAGTTTATCTTGCCAACAAAACTGTATAATTATAATCCTGTTAAAAATAGAAGCGCCAGTGAGTCACACGCTGACAGGGTAGCGGTCACCATGTGT
Organism: Bombina bombina; assembly: GCF_027579735.1. Taxonomy (NCBI): domain Eukaryota; kingdom Metazoa; phylum Chordata; class Amphibia; order Anura; family Bombinatoridae; genus Bombina; species Bombina bombina. The sequence continues at coordinate 114,676,098 of NC_069505.1, forward strand.
TGTCCAGACAGACTGAATTCAAACACTCTTTTGCTTATAAATTTTAATTAGGATGTGATGTTTAAAAATATTTCTTTAAAATCAATAAATGAAAATTAAATTTAACTAGTGCTTTGTCATCACTCAATACCGTAGTAATGGTTACTGAATCCAGAATATTTTATTTTACTCATTTTCATTATGGTGTTTTAAACATTTTTTTACAGCTTCCCAAATATTCATATATATTTTTTCAAATGTACATTTAATGAGTGCATAAAATCTTTTGCTTGAGCCAGACAAATAATAATTGGCAGTACAGTGAGTTCCAAAAAAAGGGGCTCATGAAACTGTAAAAGCTGCACAGATATCAATACCATTAACCAAAACAATGCCAGATTAGCCCTCTCTGGAGTATTACTAGGGTTGGTCCCTAAAGGGTGTTCCCTTTATAAAGTTCCTGTATGTGATGCTTTTCTGTTAAATTTTACTATATGGTTTCCCTCCCTATTCTAGTCCCTGTGCATGGTTCACTGGTCAAAGAAAGCATCAAAGACCGGTAAGGTGCAGAATGGCCATGTATCCAATCTGTGGTCTCTTCGGACCATCTGCCTAGTCTAGCCCAGGACCACCTAATGCTGCCAATGAGATAAAAGTTCTGCCCATGGAACACCCACAGCCGTCACCTACCCCTCCTCCCATGGAACTCCCAGACTCCTGGTTCTATGTATGGAGCTCATGGTATTTGTTTATCCCAACATTAGTTCTAGAACTGCCCCATGTTTAGGTAGTCTTATATTTCCTATTGAAAAGCAAGGAAATAAACTAACTTAAAAGGAACAGTAAGACTTAGTTCACAATGTATGGGTCATCAAGCACATTGTATAGATAGCTGCAGGGCCATGCATCAGATCTAAAGTCTCAGTTAGACATTTGGTTATTACAATTAGGATACCAGGGCCATGCATCAGGTAAGAAATCTCATTTAAGCATATAAGAGGCATATTGAATGCTGCGTGGTCATGTATCTGTTGTAAGGTCTCAGTAGAGCATCGGTCTGGCTTAAAGAAGGCTGAAGGTACCATGCCTCTAATATGTGGTCCTACTTAGGGACATAACTTAATTAATGATGCTGTGTGGTCCAAACAGTTTGATCTTAGTTCTCATTAATCATATAGATATCATGAACTTGGAGCTTGTTTGTGTGTGTATATGGGTGGGGGCGGAGATACACACACTTGCAGTTGTCTACCAAAGTATAAGTGCATTGTTGTTCATTTTAAATGCCACAAATATACTCCTTTAATGATGACTCAGCTGACTGTTAAATGCTTTTTCAGCATTGAGAGATAAATTCTGCATAAGATGCCCCACTTGCTTACATTAAAGGGACAGTCAACATCAAAATTGTTATTGTTTAAAGGGACAGTCAAGTAAAAAAAAAAAACACTTTCATGATTCAAATAGGGCATGTAATTTTAAACAACATTCCAATTTAATTTTATAACCAATTTTGCTTTGTCCTCTTGGTATTCTTTGTTGAAAGCTAAACCTAGGAGGTTCATATGCTAATTTATTAGACCTTGAAGGCTACCTCTAATCGGAATGTTTTTTTGCCACTAGAGGGTGTTAGTTCATGTGTTTCATATAGATAACATTGAGCTTATGCACATGAATTTACCAGGGAGTGAGCACTGATTGGCTAAAATGCAAGTCTGTCAAAAGAACTGAAATAAGGGGGCAGTCTGCAGAGACTTAGATACAAGGTAATTACAGAGGTAAAACATGTATTATTATAACAATCGGCTAGATTATGAGTTTTGCGTTATGGTTCATAACGCTGCTTTTTCACTACCGCTGCTATTACGAGTCTTGTAGGTATAGCTGTACACCTTTTTGGGCGTAACGCAATGTAACTACCGCTCCTTTCAAAAAGTCCTTTTTCAATGGGACTTCCATAGCGCCGGTATTACGAGTTTTGTCTGTCCGTCCAAAAAGTGAGTGGTACAGCCTATACCGACAAGATTCGTACCGCCATCTAAAGTGAGTGTTACAAAGTACACTAACACCCATAAACTACCTATTAACCCCTAAACCGAGGCCCTCCCGCATAGCAAATAATAAAATAAAATTATTAACCCCTAATCTGCTGCTCCGGGCATCGCTGCCACTATAATAAACATATTAACCCCTAAACCGCCGCACTCCCGCATCGCAAACACTAGTTAAATATTATTAACCCCTAATCTGCTGCCCCCAATGTCGCCGTCACCTGCATAAATGTATTAACCCCTAATCTGCCGCCCCCAACATTGCCGCCACCACTTTACTAAAGTTATTAACCCCTAAACCTCTTGCCTCCCACATCACTAACACTAAATAAATATATTAATCCCTAAACATAACCCTAAGTCTAACCCTAACCCTAACACCCCTAACTTTAATATAATTAAAATAAATCTAAATAAAACTTACTATAATTACCTAAATAATTCCTATTTAAAACTAAATACCTGTAAAATAAAACCTAAGCTAGCTAATAGTTACATTGTAGCTATCTTAGGTTTTATTTTTATTTCACAGCTAAGTTTGTATTTATTTTAAAGGGACACTGAACCCAATTTTTTTTCTTTCGTGATTCAGATAGAGCATGCAATTTTGAGCAACTTTCTAATTTACTCCTATTATCATTTTTTCTTCGTTCTCTTGCTATCTTTATTTGAAAAAGAAGGCATCTAGGCTTTTTTGCTTCAGAACTCTGGACAGCACTTTTTTCATTTGTGGATGAATTTATCCACCAATCAGCAAGAACAAAATGGGCCAGCATCTAAACTTACATTCTTGCATTTCAAATAAAGATACCAAGAAATTGAAGAACATTTGATAATAGGAGTAAATTAGAAAGTTGCTTAAAATTTCATGCTCTATCTGAAACACTAAAGAAAACATTTGGGTTCAGTGTCCCTTTAACTAGGTAGACTAGTTAGTAAATAGTGATTAACTATGTACTAACTACCTAGTTAAAATAAATACAAATTTACCTGTAAAATAAAACCTAACCTGAGTTACACTAACACCTAACATTACAATAAAATTAAATAGATTACATTAATTAAATACAATTAACTAAATTACACAAAATAAAAAAGAAATGATCAAATATTTAAACTAATTACACCTAATCTAATAGCCCTATCAAAATATAAAAGGCCCCCCAAAATAAAAAACTAGCCTACACTAAACTGCCAATAGCCCTTAAAAGGGCCTTTTGCGGGACATTGCCCCAAAGAAATCAGCTATTTTACCTGTAAAAAAATTCAAACAACCCCCCAACAGTAAAACCCACCACCCACACAACCAAACCCCCCAAATAAAATCCTATTTAAATAAACCTAAGCTCCCCATTGCCCTGAAAAGGACATTTGGATGGGCATTGTCCTTAAAAGGGCATTTAGCTCTTTTTCGGTGGCCAAAACCCTAATCTTAAAATAAAACCCACCCAATAAACCCTTAATAAAACCTAACACTAACCACCGAAGATCCAGTTACAGTTTTTGAAGACCGGACATCCATCCTCATCCAGCCGGGAGAAGTATTCATCCAAGCGGGCAGAAGTCCTCAATGAAACCGGGAGAAGTCTTCATCCAAGTGGCAAGAAGTCATCCTCAAGGCGGGCAGAAGTCTTCATCCAGATGGCATCTTCTATCTTCAACCTTCCGATGCGGGGCGGCTCCATCTTCAAGACATCCGGCACGGAGCCTCCTCTTCTTTCGATGGCTAATGAAGAATGAAGTTTCCCTTTAAATGATGTCATCCAAGATGGTGTCCCTTGAATTCCGATTGGCTGATAGAATTTTATCAGCCAATCGGAACTAAAGGGTAAAAAATCCTATTGGCTGATCCAATCAGCCAATAGGATTGAGCTTGCATTCTATTGGCTGTTCCAATAAGCCAATAGAATGTGAGTTCAATCCTATTGGCTGATTGGATCAGCCAATAGGATTGAAGCTCAATCCTATTGGCTGATTGCATCAGCCAATCGGAATTCAAGGGACGCCATCTTGGATGACGTCATTTAAAGGGAAATTTCATTCTTGATTAGCCATCGAAAGAAGAGGATGCTCTGCGCCGGATGTCTTGAAGATGGAGCCGCTCTGCATCAGAAGGATGAAGATAGAAGATGCTGTCTGGATGAAGACTTCTGCCCTGCCTTGAGGACGACTTCTTACTGCTTCGATGAAGACTTCTCCCGGCTTCGTTGAGGACTTCTGCCCACTTGGATTAGGACTTCTCCCGGGTGGATGAGGATGTGTCAGGGTTATTTCCCTGCTTTGTTTGCCATGTGCTGCTGGTAGCCATTTTACTCACCTCTCTTGCTGACTCTGGTGCATACTGTGTGATGCTGCTCATTTCCTGCACTTCCTTTTATAACCAGACTGGTGTACAGTACAGTACAGTACAGGATACAGTCTCAGAATTGTGATGTCATCACTTATTATTTAAAGGGCCTCTGTTCAGTATGCTTTGCCCTTGCGTTGTCTCAGACCTGTTTGTGAGAGCTCCTGTGTATTACCTGGCAGTCTGATGTCCCTCCTGGTTCCTGATCCCTTGCTTGTTCCTGACTCTGCTGTTCTCCTTGTTCCTGATTCCGGCTCATCTGACTATTCGCTTTGGCTCCTGACTCGGCTCGTCTGACTACCAGCTCTGGTTTTGATTCCTGGCTTGTTATTTGAATTGTGGACTTTTTATTATTTTTTGATATTAATAAAGGTGTGATTATTTTTGCACTTCTCATCTCAGTCTGATTCCTGGCATCCTGACAGGATGGATGTCCGGTCTTCAAAAAATGTAGGTGGATCTTCGGGGGTTAGTGTTAGGTTTTATTAAGGGTTTATTGGGTGGGTTTTATTTTTAGATTAGGGTTTTGGGCACCGAAAAAGAGCTAAATGTAAGGACAATGCCCATCCAAATGCAATTTTCAGGGCAATGGGGAGCTTAGGTTTATTTAGATAGGATTTTATTTGGGGGGTTTGGTTGTGTGGGTGGTGGGTTTTACTGTTGGGGGGTTGTTTGTATTTTTTTTACAGGTTAAAGAGCTGATTTCTTTGGGGCAATGCCCCACAAAATGCCCTTTTAAGGGCTATTGGCAGTTTAATGTAGGCTAGTTTTTTTGTTTTTTTTTTAATTTTCAAAGAGCTTTATTAAAGTTACATCTAAGATACATATAAGTGAGTTATCAACAGGGGGACCCAATCTGCCCCCCTTACAGCATAATCATACAAAAGTTAAAGGTTTCAGAATATTATAAACAATGGTACCAAGGACTCGAAATATACCATAAAATAATTATGATACCAATCACCTATTATGAAAGAGACTCTAAGGTCTCAAAAGACTCTAGTAAGAAAGTATAGGGATGGGATAGAGGGAGTGATGGGAGGAAGGGTTGTCATGTAGTAGGGGATCTAAAGAACTACCATGTATCTGGTACACTAGACCTAGATCTTATCCATCGGTCTCATGTGTCTAATTAGCCTGAGGACAGTACATTAGGTTTCCAGATTGTGTCATGAGAGTCTTTCCAGTCAGCCCAAGTTAGCTCAAACAAGTCGGAGTTACCCAGTTTATAGAAATTATCTTTCTCCATGGTGTAAAGATAAGCCATGTAAGAGCATACCCTAGACCAGCTAGGCAGGGATTCTTTCTTCCAATCGCAAGCTATTAAATGTTTTATGGACATAAAAAGGTATATGCTTATATATGCGTGGTGCTTAGGAAGAGTGTGCACAGCAATATGAAGGATGGCAACTGATGGCGAGCTGCGCAGAGATATACCCAGTCTGGGGAGAACCCGAAAGCACCTGTTCCAAAGAGGACAGAGTTTGGGGCATTCCCACCAAATGTGCAAGGAGTCACCCCTCTGGCCACAACCTCTCCAACAGTGAGGAGACATGCCAGGAAATATTTTAGCCAGTCTAGTAGGGACATAATACCAGTGAGCCAACAGTTTGTAATAAGTCTCAAATAGGGTTGTGCAATGAATAGCTTTCTGAGTGCATTCCAGGGTGTGCCCCCATGTGTCTTCTTTGAGTGGCTTACCAAGCAGCTATTCCCACCTTGAAAGGTGGGCCGCTGTTTCCAATTGCAGATTAAGGCCCAGGAGGGTGTAGTGGCGGGAAAGGGGTCTACTAAGTCTGTTTCCTTGACTCCATGTAGACTCCCAGGGGGTTAAAGGGCAGGCCAGCGCAGGTTTGAAGCCCCAGCTAGACAGGAAGCTTTAAATTCTATGATATTCAAACTTCAAGTATTGTGGTAGAACCAGTTCAGTATCAATCTGAGAAATGGGTCTAAATCCGACCTTCAGTGATGGGAGCCAAAGGTCAGAGACCACGTTAATTCCCAGCTGAGCCCATTTCAATGGATGGGTGTCCTGCAGGCCCGCCATTAAACCAGGGAGAGAGGTGATAGGGGAAGGGAGTGGCGAATTTTGTCCCAGAAATGTAAACATTTCCGGATAATAGGGTTTGACAAAGTCAGTTCCCTACGACAATGCGGAGGCGTCCAGATCAAGTCATGTAAGTTTAGGTTGTAGGGCAAGGAGGCCTGTTCGATGGAGCGCCATTTGCAGGGGGACTGTTTAACTCCCCACTGTGAGATGTGGGTGAGCATTGCCCCCTCATAGTATCTCACTATCGAGGGAGAACCCAACCCACCACATATCCGCGGTAGTTGCAGCACTTTCTGCGCCACTCTTGGAGGTTTACCTTGCCAAATATGTTTGGTGAGTTCGCTTTGAAATTGTAGGAGGATTTGTCTGGCGACTCTAATTGGAAGGCAATGGAACAGGTATGTGAGTCGAAAAGAAAGGACATTTTCAAGGCTGCAATCCGCCCCATCCACGAAACATGGGACAGATTCCAGCTCTTATTTAGGGAGCAAAGTTCCAATAGTAATGGGAGGTAGTTGTCCCTGATAACTCTGGGCAGATCTCTAGAAAGTTTAACTCCAAGATGGACTACCGCCGATTCCGTCCAGCGGAATGGGTATTTGGTTTTTAGCGGAGCTAGTATCGAGCTCCCAAAACATTGGGTATATATCTCTGTTTTGATATGTTCAATTTATAGTAAGAAAGAGCATTAAACTCTTCCACTATTTGCAGAAGTCTAGGGAGAGTAATTGTGAGATCAGATGAGAAAAGGATAATGTCATCTGCGAACAAAGTAATGTTATGTCTGGTGCCACAGAGGGTAATCCCACCCATACGAGGGTCAGTTCTAATCTGTGCGGGTAGAGGCTCAATGGCTAGCACAAAGAGCAGGGGCCATAGGGGACAGCCCTGTCTAGTCCTGTTAGATATGGTGAATGGGGATGTTTGGAAACCAAGACCCCTTACCGAGGCAGAAGGGGTGGAGTATAAGGCTTTTATTGCCCCAATAAGGTTGCTAGGAAAGTGGAAGATTTCAAGCACTTCCCACAAGAACCGCCATCTCATCCGATCAAAGGCCTTTTCGGCGTCTAATGAAATGATGACGCTAATGGCTTATGAAGACTGGAGGACAGGCCCATAATGTTTAATAACCTTCTAGTATTATCCAGCCCCTCTCTTTTTGGGATAAACGCCACTTGATCTGGGTTAACCAAGTGAGGAAGTAGGTTAGCAAAATTTTATGTCGGTGTTGATTAACAAAATTGGCCTATAGCTGGCGCAGAGGGTAGGGTCTTTGTTGGGCTTTAGAATTGTTATGATGGTGACTTCTAGGAATTCTTTCTTACACATACCCTCATTCCAGGCTAAGTTATAAAGTCTGAGGAGTAGAGGGGAGAGTTCATGAGTGTAAATTTTATAAAAGTGTACAGGGAAGCCATCTGGGCCTGGAGATTTAAAGGACTTCGAGTTCTTAATTACTTGTTGCACTTCCCTAATGGAGAACGGGGAAGTGAGAGACTCTCTTTGATCGGGTGAGAGGGACGGGAGGTTCAAGGCCTTTAGATATTCGCGCACTTTCTCCATAGAGGTCGTTTGGGGGCTTTCAGACTTATCTATGTTATAAAGATTGGAGTAGTATTCGGCAAATGCCTCTCCAATCTGCAAAGGAATTTTGAGAAGGGAATCTGCAGTAGCGATGCTATGTAGACGTGAGGCACTGGTTCTATTTCTGAGTTTATTGGCCAGAAGGGTGTCCGCCTTATTACTCTTGTAATAATACAATTGTTTTAATTTGGTTAGGTTCTCCTGGGTTCTCCTGAGTTCTATTTGTGAAATATGGTTCTTAAGGTCAGATATCTGAACTGCTAGAGAGTGTAAGGGTTGGGCTCTGTTTCAGCTTAATGTGAGCCTGCGATAGCGAGAGTCCTGCCTGCTTTCTAAGGTTAGCCTGTTTAGATATCATAATCCCTTTAATGGTCGCTTTGGCGGCACCCCATAGGGTGTCATCTCTAACTTGGGCATTATCATTAGTGCGTATAAAATGCTTGATTTCTGTGCGCAGGCTTTCCCTAAAAGGGATGTGGTGCAAGAGGTTATGGGGCTCTAGAACGTGTGGTGTAGAAATAAGATCAGCCGTGACACAGTCATGGTCAGACCAGGGGGATAGAGATATAGACGCGTTAGTGATGAGGTCAAGCGAGTCTGCCGTAGAGAAGATATAGTCCAGTCTGGAGTATTATAGTCCAGTCTGGAGTATTGTCGGTGCGGTTGTGAGTAGTGCGTATAGTCACGATCTCTAGAATGAGTAGCCCTCCAGATGTCATAGTAACCCGAACTGGTCATGATAGTACGGAATTTGACAGCAAGTCGCTCTGCGGCTGGATGGGTCTTGTGCAAGTCAGAGGATTTTCTGTCTTCTTTCGGGTCCCAGACCATATTAAAGTCTCCCGAAATAATAATTCTTCCTTGTTGATACTGAGCTATTACATGGAGAATGTGCTTCAGATACTTAGGTTGGTGTGTGTTGGGCAGGTAAACAGACACTAGGGTATATAGCACATGGTTAAGCTTACATATCAGGATGATATACCTGGCCTGTGGGTCTTTGATGCCAAAGAAAGAAATGATGTTAAATATACTACACTCTTACTCTAATATGCTAACCATTAGGTTGGATTATCTCCTAAAACCAACCAAATAGTAGAGACAGAAAAAACAGAGTAAAGGGTAGCGCTGATGTAGCTTAGAGACTATTCGGATACAATTCGGTGTGGATAGGTGTATATTAACACTAGAGAGGGAGGAGGCTAAAATCTCTGTAGAAACAGTGCTAACTAAAATGGCTATTTATTAAACAAGAGGTCATGTGGAGAGCTAAATAAAAAAGCACTAGATGTAAGACGGTGTAATTGAATGTGTAAATATGTGTGATTTAAAATAACCTCTATGTGGAACTAAATATAAATGTACACCAAGTCTAACATAGCAGTAAATATTTTAATTATAAATAAAATCAAATACTGTACTATAGAAATATAGAAGGTGCCGGCACCAAATTGGCAGGATTAAAAATGCATATTACAGTCTAAAACATTCTACAACTGATACACAAAAGACTGAGAGAAATATAAGAGGCTAAAAGATACAGTAGGAGATTAGATACAATATACAGGGAGTGCAGGATTATTAGGCAAATTAGTATTTTGACCACATCATCCTCTTTATGCATGTTGTCTTACTCCAAGCTGTATAGGCTCGAAAGCCTACTACCAATTAAGCATATTAGGTGATGTGCATCTCTGTAATGAGAAGGGGTGTGGTCTAATGACATCAACACCCTATATCAGGTGTGCATAATTATTAGGCAACTTCCTTTCCTTTGGCAAAATGGGTCAAAAGAAGGACTTGACAGGCTCAGAAAAGTCAAAAATAGTGAGATATCTTGCAGAGGGATGCAGCACTCTTAAAATTGCAAAGCTTCTGAAGCGTGATCATCGAACAATCAAGCGTTTCATTCAAAATAGTCAACAGGGTCGCAAGAAGCGTGTGGAAAAACCACGGCGCAAAATAACTGCCCATGAACTGAGAAAAGTCAAGCGTGCAGCTGCCAAGATGCCACTTGCCACCAGTTTGGCCATATTTCAGAGCTGCAACATCACTGGAGTGCCCAAAAGCACAAGGTGTGCAATACTCAGAGACATGGCCAAGGTAAGAAAGGCTGAAAGACGACCACCACTGAACAAGACACACAAGCTGAAACGTCAAGACTGGGCCAAGAAATATCTCAAGACTGATTTTTCTAAGGTTTTATGGACTGATGAAATGAGAGTGAGTCTTGATGGGCCAGATGGATGGGCCCGTGGCTGGATTGGTAAAGGGCAGAGAGCTCCAGTCCGACTCAGACGCCAACAAGGTGGAGGTGGAGTACTGGTTTGGGCTGGTATCATCAAAGATGAGCTTGTGGGGCCTTTTCGGGTTGAGGATGGAGTCAAGCTCGACTCCCAGTCCTGCTGCCAGTTTCTGGAAGACACCTTCTTCAAGCAGTGGTACAGGAAGAAGTCTGCATCCTTCAAGAAAAACATGATTTTCATGCAGGACAATGCTCCATCACACGCGTCCAAGTACTCCACAGCGTGGCTGGCAAGAAAGGGTATAAAAGAAGAAAATCTAATGACATGGCCTCCTTGTTCACCTGATCTGAACCCCATTGAGAACCTGTGGTCCATCATCAAATGTGAGATTTACAAGGAGGGAAAACAGTACACCTCTCTGAACAGTGTCTGGGAGGCTGTGGTTGCTGCTGCACGCAATATTGATGGTGAACAGATCAAAACACTGACAGAATCCATGGATGGCAGGCTTTTGAGCGTCCTTGCAAAGAAAGGTGGCTATATTGGTCACTGATTTGTTTTTGTTTTGTTTTTGAATGTCAGAAATGTATATTTGTGAATGTTGAGATGTTATATTGGTTTCACTGGTAAAAATAAATAATTGAAATGGGTATATATTTGTTTTTTGTTAAGTTGCCTAATAATTATGCACAGTAATAGTCACCTGCACACACAGATATCCCCCTAAAATAGCTAAAACTAAAAACAAACTAAAAACTACTTCCAAAAATATTCAGCTTTGATATTAATGAGTTTTTTGGGTTCATTGAGAACATGGTTGTAGTTCAATAATAAAATTAATCCTCAAAAATACAACTTGCCTAATAATTCTGCACTCCCTGTATATCGTGGACACAAATTGATACCAATAGATAAATGTATCCTAATTGGAGTCAGTCTCGTGAGCAAGATGTTTTAAATGACAAACATATGTTTCCCAATTTAGTTGATGTTGTTTACCTTATTGGTGTATAGGATTACCGTCCTCAAATAGTAGGATAAACTAGTATAGGGAAACAAAACTGTTAACAGCCGTAGATGGTGAATGAAAGATCGCTCCAGCTGTGATTTCCAATATGATGTGGGTGGCAAGCGGTGTTGCTAATAAACTGCAGTTGCAAAGTACAAAATCCTATTGCGTATGGATAGCCTGTATATTGCCGTGGCTCAGTTGCAGGTAAGTCCTGGGGCCGAGGTATTTGCTGGCAGCCTAGACTTAACTTACGGGCTGTACCTCCAGGTCCTATTACCTGTTCCGGTATGGAGAATCACAGGCTTGGAAATCCGTTTGGTGAAGTACATTAGTTACTTGATAGACTTAGTGAGAACTCGGTAAATAGATCCTGGGTGAGGAATTATGCACATGTATACACCGCTTAACTTTAAAGACGGCTTTAATGCACCTCGCCTACTATAACCGGGTTCCCCAAATGGAACAAGATTTTGCTCATCTGCACACTATCCATTTGGGGAACCTGGTTATAGTAGGCAAGGTGCATTAAAGCCGTCTTTAAAGTTAAGCGGTGTATACATGTGCATAATTCCTCACCCAGGATCTACAGGGAGTGCAGAATTATTAGGCAAGTTGTATTTTTGAGGATTAATTTTATTATTGAACAACAACCATGTTCTCAATGAACCCAAAAAACTCATTAATATCAAAGCTGAATATTTTTGGAAGTAGTTTTTAGTTTGTTTTTAGTTATAGCTATTTTAGGGGGATATCTGTGTGTGCAGGTGACTATTACTGTGCATAATTATTAGGCAACTTAACAAAAAACAAATATATACCCATTTCAATTATTTATTTTTACCAGTTAAACCAATATAACATCTCAACATTCACAAATATACATTTCTGACATTCAAAAACAAAACAAAAACAAATCAGTGACCAATATAGCCACCTTTCTTTGCAAGGACACTCAAAAGCCTGCCATCCATGGATTCTATCAGTGTTTTGATCTGTTCACCATCAACATTGCGTGCAGCAGCAACCACAGCCTCCCAGACACTGTTCAGAGAGGTGTACTGTTTTCCCTCCTTGTAAATCTCACATTTGATGATGGACCACAGGTTCTCAATGGGGTTCAGATCAGGTGAACAAGGAGGCCATGTCATTAGATTTTCTTCTTTTATACCCTTTCTTGCCAGCCACGCTGTGGAGTACTTGGATGCGTGTGATGGAGCATTGTCCTGCATGAAAATCATGTTTTTCTTGAAGGATGCAGACTTCTTCCTGTACCACTGCTTGAAGAAGGTGTCTTCCAGAAACTGGCAGTAGGACTGGGAGTTGAGCTTGACTCCATCCTCAACCCGAAAAGGCCCCACAAGCTCATCTTTGATGATACCAGCCCAAACCAGTACTCCACCTCCACCTTGCTGGCGTCTGAGTCGGACTGGAGCTCTCTGCCCTTTACCAATCCAGCCACGGGCCCATCCATCTGGCCCATCAAGACTCACTCTCATTTCATCAGTCCATAAAATCAGTCTTGAGATATTTCTTGGCCCAGTCTTGACGTTTCAGCTTGTGTGTCTTGTTCAGTGGTGGTCGTCTTTCAGCCTTTCTTACCTTGGCCATGTCTCTGAGTATTGCACACCTTCTGCTTTTGGGCACTCCAGTGATGTTGCAGCTCTGAAATATGGCCAAACTGGTGGCAAGTGGCATCTTGGCAGCTGCACGCTTGACTTTTCTCAGTTCATGGGCAGTTATTTTGCGCCTTGGTTTTTCCACACGCTTCTTGCGACCCTGTTGACTATTTTGAATGAAATGCTTGATTGTTCGATGATCACGCTTCAGAAGCTTTGCAATTTTAAGAGTGCTGCATCCCTCTGCAAGATATCTCACTATTTTTGACTTTTCTGAGCCTGTCAAGTCCTTCTTTTGACCCATTTTGCCAAAGGAAAGGAAGTTGCCTAATAATTATGCACACCTGATATAGGGTGTTGATGTCATTAGACCACACCCCTTCTCATTACAGAGATGCACATCACCTAATATGCTTAATTAGTAGTAGGCTTTCGAGCCTATACAGCTTGGAGTAAGACAACATGCATAAAGAGGATGATGTGGTCAAAATACTCATTTGCCTAATAATTCTGCACTCCCTGTATTTACCGAGTTCTCACTAAGCCTATCTAGTAACTAATGTACTTCACCAAACGGATTTCCAAGCTTGTGATTCTCCATACCGGAACAGGTAATAGGACCTGGAGGTACAGCCCGTAAGTTAAGTCTAGGCTGCCAGCAAATACCTCGGCCCCAGGACTTACCTGCAACTGAGCCACGGCAATATACAGGCTATCCAGAAGCAATAGGATTTTGTACTTTGCAAATGCAGTTTATTAGCAACACCGCTTGCCACCCACATCATATTGGAAATCACCGCTGGAGCGGTCTTTCATTCACCATCTACGGCTGTTAACAGTTTTGTTTCCCTATACGAGTTTATCCTACTATTTGAGGACGGTAATCCTATACACCAATACGGTAAACAACATCAACTTAATTGGGAAACATATGTTTGTCATTTAAAACATCTTGCTCACGAGACTGACTCCAATTAGGATACATTTATCTATTGGTATCAATTTGTGTCCACGATATATATTGTATCTAATCTCCTACTGTATCTTTTAACCTCTTATATTTCTCTCAGTCTTTTGTATATCAGTTGTAGAATGTTTTAGACTGTAATATGCATTTTTAATCCTGCCAATTTGGTGCCGGCACCTTTTATATTTCTATAGTATTTGTATTTGATTTTATTTATAATTAAAATATTTACTGCTATGTTAGACTTGGTGTACATTTATATTTAGTTCCACATAGAGGTTATTTTAAATCACATATATTTACACATTCAATTACACCGTCTTACATCTAGTGCTTTTTTATTTAGCGCTCCAAATGACCCCTTGTTTAATAAATAGCCAATTTAGTTAGCACTGTTTCTACAGAGATTTTAGCCTCCTCCCTCTCTAGTGTTAATATACACCTATCCACACCGAATTTTATCTGACTAGTCTCTAAGCTACATCAGCGCTTCCCTTTACTCAGTTTTTTCTGTGGGTCTTTGATGGTCAGGACAGGCTCAAAGGCAAACCTCCTATGCAGGAGAATAGCCGTGCCCCTAGCCTTTTTAGTGAAGGGGCCATATTCTATATGCTTGTATGTCTTAGAGGAGAGCCTAAGCAGCTCATCTGCTATCCAATGCGTCTCCTGGAGAAACGCGACATTGGGGTTATGATGTTTCATTGAGCGTGGCAGAAGGCTTTGCTTGAAGGGAGTATTAAGCCCTCTGACATTATGGGTGACAAATCTTAAGGAGGAGCTAGCCATAGGTTGGGTTGACTAGGAGTTAAGTGTACAGAGTAAAAGTCTCTCAGTCTGGGGAACAAGGCGGAAGGAGAGGTGGGGGTGGGGAAGGAAAAATAGTAGGAGGCCCTAAAGAGTGCCTCAAGTGCGGTGGAAGTAGTTCACCTCAAAAGAGCCCTAACGTGGGCTTCAATGTGGGGGGGAGCCTAAGGCTCAGGAGCTAGCGCAATAGAGTGACAGCGCCAGCCCCCCTCTAAATCTAAAATCAACTTAACATTAAGGGCTAAAACTTGAGTGGTTAAATGACAGCAGGCAACATATCTAAAAAATGTAACATACAACTTGTTAAACAAACATATAATTTGGCAACTTTCCACTCAGCTTAGTTTCTGTATCTAACACCAAATTTAGAGTCGAAAGAATTACTACTCAGCTGAATCACAAGAGCTAATACTTATTTATTCGGGGCCACTAAGCCCATGTTAGAGCTTAAGAAGTGGTCTCAGAATGTTCGTGAGGCTCCCGTAATTGTTGCGTCTTGGGTCGCTTTACTCTCTGGTCTTTGGCTGACCACTCAGGTGCTGAGACTCTCAGGCTAGGTTGAGGTCGAGCCCGTGTATTCAGGGGATCCAGCATTAGCCCCCAGGAAGTAAGAAGAGTCAGACCCTGGGAGGGTGTGGTAATCACCACGGTCTGGTTATCTTTGGTTATTAGAAGCCTGGTGGAGAACCCCCATCGATACCTGATGCTGGCTTTGCGCAGAGCAGAGGTGACTGGCTTGAAATGACGTCGCTGTTGGAGAGGAGTGTGAGCAGACAAGTCAGGCAGAAGCTGGACTCCTTCAAATCTGCCACTTAGATTTGGCTTTTTGAAAGCAGCTTGCAGCAAATGGTCTTTATATAGAAAACTGTGGAAGCATGCTATAATGTCTCTCGGCTTGTCCGAGTTCACCGTCTTAGGGCAAAGAGCTCTGTGAGCGCTTTCCATAGTGCTGGTTAGACCATCTGGAGAGCCTATCAGTTCCTGAAAGAGAGACTGAAGATATTCTTGTATGTCTGCTGGAGATACAGACTCTGGGACACCTCAAAATCTTATATTGTTGCGCCTCGATCTGTCCTCCACATCAGCCAGTTTAGATTCCAATTGCGAAATCTGTTCCGCCAGGTTTTCAGAGTAAGCCAAAAGGTTAGATTGGTCCACGGCTTGATCATCCTGCTTACGCTCTAACGCGTCAACTCTGTCTCCAATCTCAGATATCTCCTTCTTTAGCTCTACAGAGCTTCGTTGGATCTCCTGGGTGATGGACCTAGTCTGGGTAGCCAAGAGTTTCTTGAGAGATGACTCCATAATGAAGTGCTGCGAGGCAGCTGAGGATTGCGAGCTTGAATGTGACTCCTCATCCTGGGAATCAGGTTCACTCATTTCGGCACTCGGGTGAGGTAGGGTCTCCTTGGTAGAGTGCGCAAAATGATCAAATACTGTTTTCTTAGGTTTAGGGTTCGACTTTAGATGTTTCCTCACAGAGTGAGACATTTTGTGGATTGTCAGACAGATCGTGAATTAAAGGAGCAAAGGACCAGTATAGGCTCAAGAAATATATACCGCTGTTTGGAAGGAGAAAGGATTGTTAATAGCACACATGTATATACAATTTCAGTTCAATCTATTACATGGTTAGAGCAGGGCTGAGCAGCGCTTAACAAAGAGAGCTACATTATGATAATAAGCCAAAACTGTTACAGACGGGCTGGACACCAGATCTAGCCCCTCACCTTAGGGAACTTAGGGATACGACCCGAAGGAAGGGAGAAAGGAGTTGGAAGTGACCCACCCAGACAGGCTGGGCGGGAGCGGGAAGGTGAGGGACAGTCGCACAGAAGTTAAACATTTAGGTTCACAGGCAAATGGTGGGAATGTAATGTACAAACTATACAAATTGAACAATTACAACTGTGCAAACAGGATGTATAATAGAAGAGTGTATTGGGCAATGAGTAAGGTTGTAGTATAGTGCTAGATGGAAAGTTAATCTCAGTACTGTGAAAAGGGCCCAAATATGCTTACGATCTCAGGGGGAGTAAGAGCACTCCAAGGGTACTGAGAAGATGTTGTGAAGATGATTCAAATACTCTCCTGGGTTATTCTCCCAGATGGCAAATGAGTGGATACTATAGGGTAGTAAGAGAGTCCCCAATTGGGGTGTGAAAGATGTAAAGCGTGTGGTAGGGACTAGGTTGTATTGAATGTGTGGGAATTGTCTGAAGCAAGAAGTATAATGCGGGGTGTAAGGTGAGAGGACAAATGGTGCGCAGTTAGTCGATTTTGTAAAGGAGCATTTAGAAAGCCTAGGCAAATAGGATATACATAAAAATAAGAACACTCCACTCTGGGCTAAGGCCAAAGAGATACATATGCTGGCGCAGCAGCCAAAACAGCGCCACTCTTCGATTAAGACTGACGCAGACCAGTCCCAGCTATATAGTCAATTTCTTGTATGAAATAAGTGCAGATGTATTAGAGGTCCACAGGATTTCTTGTCTGTTGTCAAACAGGGGCCCACTGACAAACTGCAGCACCTCAGGTCTGGTTCTGTCTATTTAGTGTGGTGGTATAAAAACTGCGATGCAGACCTAATAGGCAAATACTGATACTTATTCACTCCTGTTAGGAGAGTATAGTAGTGTGGGTCACTCTGTAAATGCTTGGATAAGGTAGATTGAGACCCCCACTACCTCATAGGAATTGTGAATAATGCTCCAATAAGCCTAGGAGAGGCAAATAGATTTGTGGGTATCAAGGGGTAAAAGTTATACTGTAGTGGGTCTAGATATAGGTATTCTCAGTTCCCACACATTAGGCTTTGGGCAGTATGCTAGCTCTCTTGGGGCCACATGCAAGAATGGAAAGTCTTGCAAAAGAACAGTTTTCAATCCCTTAGTCTGGACCTTAGTTTTGAGGGTTGCACTATTAGCCTTTTCTAAATTTGGTGGGTAGGCTAAATTATATCACTTGTGCTGCCTGGTCCCGTGGTCTACAGTGTGTGGGCTTTGATTATGAGATGATGGTGTGGGCTTACCCAATTCCCTGATGCGGCTGGGGTCGGCTCTGATTGCGGCTGCAGAGGGGGATCCAAGACAGGTGACAGTTGCTCTCACCCCTCTTCGCCGTGAGTGTGTCCTCTAAGGCTGTTCTCTTAACAGGGTTGTAGGAGTGGAACAGGAGCTCGGGTAGTGTTGCGAAGTCTGCAGGACAGTTGATCACGGCTCTGGAGCGGAGCCCCGACCCTCCAGAGCCTACGAGGGATCCTGCTGTCCAGATGTGAAGGAGATCGCCCCAGCAAGCGATCACAAGTGCGTGGGTAGTAGAGGATCAATGCAGGTCGGTAGGCAGTTACGGGCCCAATTCTCTCCCACCGTGTCTCCGTGTCTCCACTAGGATCCTAGCACGCCGGGTGAAGGCAAGATGGCGGCAGTTCGCGCCACAATGGCTAATCTGGAAATCACCCAGTCCGCAGGATTTTCACGGCCAGCAATACGGATCCTGTAACCTCCCGTTGGTGGTTAGTCTGGGACCCTTAGCAGCAAGCCTACTGTTGGTGGGTGTTAGCGGTCCCTAAAGTCACCGGAGTAGTGACCTTTTCAGCCAGGAAAACGGTTGTTGGGCGATCTTCCTATCTGCGTCAGCCTCAAGGTTATGGCTCTAGATCTGTAGTGGTGATGGCGCCGGAGCGGAGCCCCGACCCTCCAGAAACGCCACCAGATAATGCGGGTTAGTTCAGCCGTCAATTGCCTGAAATAGGTGAGAGTTTCTCTAGGGCTGGTCTAGGCCCCGTCCAGAGCAGCGACCCAGCTCAAAAGTCTTCTTAGGCATTAGAGTAGGAGGAAGCTCCTGTCAGCAGAAGTATTAAGGAGTATTTAAACCTTTCAGATGTTAAATAAGTTCCACACCGACTTATATAAGTCTAAAAGCACTTTTTATCTAGATTTCTTGACGGAGCCACTCAGCTCGGCAGTTAGCTCCGCTCCCGGCTAGGTTTTTTTTTTTTTGGGGGGGGGGGGGCTTTTTTATTTTGATAGGACTATTAGATTAGGTGTAATTAGTTTAAATATTTGATCATTTCTTTTTTATTTTGTGTCATTTAGTGTTTATTTTTTTTGTAATATAGTTAATTTAATTTAATTTAATTAATGTAATTTATTTAATTTTAGTGTAATATTAGGTGTTACTGTAACTCAGGTTAGGTTTTATTTTACAGGTAAATTTGTATTTATTTTAACTAGGTAGTTAGTAAATAGTTAATAACTATTTACTAACTAGTCTACCTAGTTAAAACAAATACAAACTTAGCTTTGAAATAAAACCTAAGATTGCTACAAATATTTAGATTTATTTTAATTATATTAAAGTTAGGGGTGTTAGGGACTTAGAGTTAGGTTTAGGGGTTAATATATTTATTTAGTGTTAGTGATGTGGGAGGCCAGAGGTTTAGGGGTTAATAACTTTAGTATAGTGGCGGCGACATTGGGGGTGGCAGATTAGGGGTTAATACATTTATGTAAGTGGCGGCGACGTTGGGGGCGGCAGATTAGGGGTTAATAAGTGTAGGTAGGTGGCGGCGACATTGGGGCAGCAGATTAGGGGTTCATAAATTTATGTAGGTGGCGGCGACATTGGGAGCGGCAGATTAGGGGTCAATAAGTGTAATGAAGGTGTCGGCGATGTCGGGGGCAGTAGATTAGGGTGTTTAGACTCGGGGTTTATGTTAAGGTGTTAGGTGTAAACATAGATTTTGTTTCCCCATAGACATCAATGGGGCTGCGTTATGGAGCTTTACGCTGCTTTATTATAGGTGTTAGGCTTTTTTTTAGCCGGCTCTCCCCATTGATGTCTATGGGGAAATCGTGCACGAGCACGTCAAACCAGCTCAAAGCAGCACTGGTATTTGTGTGCGGTATGGAGCTCAGCGCAACCATATCGCCGGGTTTTTGCAAATCTGTAATAGCAGCGCTATTAAAGGTCAGCGATGACAATAACTTGCAAGTTATTACCGAGCCGCTCATAACACAAAACTCGTAATCTAGCTGTAGGTTAGTTATGCAAAACTGGGGAATGGTTAACAAAGGGATTATCTATCTTTTTAAACAACAAAAATTCTGGTGTTGACTGTCCCTTTAATAAGATAGATAACGCTTTTACTACCTATTCCCCAGCTTTGCACAACCAACATTGTTATATTAATATACTTTATAAAATTTAAACCTCTAAATGTCTGCGTGTTTCTAATCCACTACAGACATTGGCCTCTAGTTATCAAGCTCCGTAAGGAGCTTGATGGCCGTGTTTCTGGCGAGTCTTCAGACTCGCCAGAAACAGCAGTTATGAAGCAGCGGTCACAAAGACCGCTGCTCCATAACCTGTCCGCCTGCTCTGAGCAGGCGGACAGACATCGCCGGAAATCAACCCAATCGAGTACAATCGGGTTGATTGACACCCCCCTGCTGGCGGCCTATTGGGCGCGAGTCTGCAGGGGGCGGCGTTGCACCAGCAGCTCTTGTGAGCTGCTGGTGCAATGCTGAATACGGCAAGCGTATTGCTCCCCGTATTCAGTGAGGTCTGTCGGACCTGATCCACACTGTCGGATCAGGTCCGACAGACCTTGATAACGTGGGGCCATACTCTTATCACATGCTTTTTTTATTTGCTTTTAACAACAAGAGACTGCTAGATCCTGTGGGCCATATAATAACATTGTGCTCTATCCCGTGGAGTTGTGGATGAACATTTTGGAGTTGACTGTCCATTTAAGTCAGTGTCTTTAACAATCTAAAAGGATGAAAGCAGAGCTGTACGGAACTTCTTTAATTTGCATGCCCCAATGAATCGATATGTGAATGGTTTTATGTTTACCTCAACCTTTAAGCTTTGGTCTGGTGACTCCCTAGTGACATAATCAATATTGTTTACTCTCACTGTCTGTCGTGAAACAGGTTTAGTGGGAAAATGTTGGAAATATAGTTAATCTGTTTAATTGCAAGGCAGAGCACTCCTAGTAAAGTGTAAAATACTGTAATTGCCATATTGGTACACAATAGTGTTGGGAAATTGGGGGTCTGCACAGGGGAGTGTAGCAAGCAAAAGTGGGCACACTATGAAGTGGACCGGCTAGCAGGGAGGCAAATGGATTTTGCAGCATTTATTCTATGTATAGTAACTCCCTTATATAAGAAGTGTAAGGCTAGTTCTATGTATTACAACACTAGGAAACCAGTCACCATTCTAATGAATGATCCATACAGAAATAAGAAACACAGCATTCACTGTGAATATAGTTTAATTTAATTTAGGCTAAATTATAAAGCACTTCACATTGTTTTATCACCTGGATATAAGGTTTCCAATCCTTCCTTATCTGTCCAAACATTTTTACAGGCTTATTTATCTGCTCTTATAAAACATATTTCTCCCTTATGTTTTACATGTAAAATCTTCATTTCAAACTGTATTGTACTCTTGTACTATTATTTAGTTAAAATGTTGACTGTTTAATGTCTTTAAAGGGACATTAAACCCCAAAATTTTCTGTCATGATTCAAGTAGAGAATACAATTTTAAACAACTAATTTACTTATATTATCTAATTTGCTTCATTCTTTAGATATACTTTGTTGAAGAAATAGGAATGCACACGGGTGAACCAATCACACGAGGCATCTATGTGCAGCAACCAATCAGTAGCTACTGAGCCTATCTAGATATGCTTTTCAGCAAAGTATATCAAGAGAATGAAGCAAATTAGATAATAGAAGTATATTAGAAAGTTGTTTAAAATTGCAATCTCTTTCTAATTAATGAAAGAAAATATTTGGGTATCATGCCCCTTTAAATGTGCATTAAATGAGAAATAGGGGCCGATTTATCAATGTCTGCCAGACATCGCTGAATGCCGACAGTATACGCTGTCGGCATTTAACTTTGCACAAGCAGTTCTGGTGAACTGCTTGTGCAATGCCGCCCCCTGCAGATTCGAGGCCAATCCGCCGCTAGTAGGGGGTGTCAATCAACCCAATCGGGCGGATTGATGTCCACAGCCTCAGAGGAGGCGGAAAAGTTAAGGAGCAGCAGTCTTAAAGGGACATTAAACACTTTGAGATGGTAATATAAAATGATAAATTGTATATATAAAACAACCCTGCAATATACTTTCATTATTTATTTTGTCCTCTTTGCCTCAAATTCCATTCTGAAATTGTTAGCTTTTCAGTTCCTGTTAGAAATAGAAGTGCAGAACACAGTTAAATCCAGCACAACCATTGGCTGCACACTCTAGTGACCTATTTATAACTGACCCTAATTGGCCACAGCAGAGAAGGTAACACAAGTTACAACATGGCAGCTCCCAGTGTTTTATAGACACCAAAACTTTACACTTATTTTGTCACTTTTTAAACAACTAAAGAAACTTTAAAAAATACATCTACATGTTAGTCATGGACTAATCTTTTCTTTGAATGCATCATTCTATCTAGAATGTATTTAGTGTTTAATGTCCCTTTAAGACCGCTGCTTCTTAACTTCTGTTAACTCCTGAAGGCTCGCACGGAAACGGGGGTATATGGCTCTATTCAGGCCATGATAAATCGGCCCCATAGAATTCACAGATTTGAAAAAAGTTGTTGAATGCATTAAGCTAGACTGTGTGAATGAAGATGGTTTGCATGAAGAATTTTGTTTTACTAAACTGTATCAAATTGTAAAATAAAGTTTTATTTTTATTTTCAAGTACTGCATAATTTGTTGCTATTACATGCCAAATAGCATTTTTAATAATATGTTTGGTATAAAACAACGCAGAAAATTAAGAAAAATAATGAAGAAAAAAAAGCTTCTTAAATCATTTTCCAGTGTGCCTCACCGATACGTTGGAGGTGGTGCAATCTGGTTGGGGACCATTTACATAAATGGTGAAATTGCCCAAAGATTAGACCACTTTAGCTTAAGAGAAAATCTCGCTATAAATAGATATATTAGTCCAAAAATCATCACATATATAGAGAAATATTTATTTAGAAAAAAATAGAAAATATTTATTTGCAAAAACTTTTTCGCAATATGAAATATTCACATTTTCATGTACACTTTTCGAGGAGAATACGTCATGTGCTTTGTGCCAAAAATGTTTTTTTTTTATTTTATTTGTCCTCTCCATTGACTTCTATGGAAATATGTGAATGTGCACGCGATTTTGCGGTTTGCGTTACGCAGCTTAATGTGCACGCAAAATAAGTTATTTAGCAAATTGTAATACCTGCGCAACCCCAAATGCGAAAACCCCCCACAATGCACGCTGTGTTTTCACAACTGATTTGCAGCGTGACTTGTAATCTTGCCCTGTGTTAATAAAGGTGTTTTGTGAAAATTCCTGGAGCGTGCCTCTCAGTCAGGATAGTTTTTGTATGTACTTGGAGTGAACCCTGGGTTAAAAAGCAGCAGTCTTAAGGTGCTCCAAAGCTGTATTTGCAATTTCTTATATGGAGCCCACCACAATCTCAATACACAAGCAACCAGACAATGCACACATTAAGGAATATAAATGGTATTGCAATTAAGCCTGCTTACCCTCTCCTTGGCCCCTCCAAAGGTATGCCTTAATCCAGAAGGCACAGTAAAAATCCTCTTCACTAAACCCCTGTTATGACAGGATGTTAGACCAGACAAACATTTTGTAATGAATTTTAATTTCCTTTTTTTCAACGTGCTTTTTCTTTTTACTGTTGTAACTACTTATTATTACAAATAAAGTTTGAGTAAAAAAAAAAATGTTTAAAGGGACAGTTTAGACCCAATACATAATTTTGATTACTTATTGTTATATACCAGAGAAGCATCCTGCAACTGGTCCCAAATCTAATCGTTTGTTAGGAGCCTAAAGTGGCCGCCAAGCTCTGTCAACCTATTGTGTATTTTGGTATGTGAAGTTTCTCCAATCACGATCGACTCTTAAATACCTTTTCTTATTTGCAGGGGCTGATTTGTGCATGTGCAATTTGAAATAGCTAACTGAAAAATATTAAATGTGCACTGCTAAACTGCCATACAAGAAATCAGCTAACTGGACAAGAAGAAAGCTGTGGGCGGAGCTTGCCGCACATTTTCACAAACGCACAAACGATGATTATTTAAAAGTCTTATGTATTTCTTACAAGCTTATAGATGTGGAACCCGTTGCCAGATGTTTGTCTGGTATGTAACAATAAGTAATAAAGATTAAGTATTAGGTCTAGACCAGCGGTCGTCAACCAGCGGTCCGTGGACCACTTGTAGTCTGCGAGAAGATGTTGGTTGTCCGTGACACCATCAAGCAGGAATTAATCTTCTCTGATGGTGTCATCCCGTCGCGTCGCAACTCCCTACAGTGGCTGGACATCAGTGAAAACCGACGGAGGAGTTAAATTACAATCTCCCTACGCACGTTGTCTAGTACTGCGCAACTTGCGTAGCTAGATTGTATTTTTAACTTCTCCCCTCCGGCACGCTGCTCAGAGGAAGATGCTTCCATTCTAAAGCCAGCAGAGGTTGGTATAATCTTGGCTTGACATAGTGGGATTAAAGTGTATAAGAAAAGAAAATCTTAAAAAAAAATTTCTCTCTTATATTTCATTTATTTTCTTCCCTTTACCTGTCTCTTTGTAGTAGTTTTCCTAATTCCTTCAGATGGACTTACATCACTGTTTGTCTTCCCCCCCTCCATCTTCTTTTTTTTTTAATTATTAAGTATTAATTATTTTTTATTCTAATAATTTTTCATTGCTCAAGGCCATTCCACCTGAATTCCAGTAATTGGCAACCAGCAGATCAGGCATTTCCTACCAGTATGATAGTAATTGCCAGTAACATCAGTTGTTGTTAGCTCACAACCATATTGAGAGCTTTTTTATATAAACTTAATTTATGACAATGTCTGTCCATGATCATAGGTAGTTTTGAATAATTCCTAACTGGGGAGGTAACTTGGAAGTCTTGTGGTCCTTTTTGGAGTGGTCTACCAACAGTGGCAGTCTTCGGCAATGTGGAGGTCCACTTCATGCAATCGTCCGCCGCACACTGAAGATTGAATGCAAAGTACCCCTTTTATATTGGGGTATCTTGCATTACCCCAAAGCCATTAGGATGAGAGCTACTTAAATTATATTGGCTGATTTGAACAGCCAATAGGATTTCAGTAGCTCTCATCTCCTCCTATATTAGGTTTAATTTTTTTTTCTTTTGGATACATTTGTTTTTTTTTTTCAGTAGTTTTAGATTTTTTTTCGTTAATTTAATCTTATTTTTTTTTGGTAATGTAATATTAGGATTTTTATTCTTAATGTTAAATTAGGATTTTTGTATTTTAATTTAATTTATTAGTAAGATAGTCTTTTTTTTATTTTATGTAATTCGAGTTAATTTAAGGGGTGTTAGGTTAAGGGGTTAGTGATTAGATTAATACTTTGCATTGTGGGAAGATGGCAGTTTAAGGGTTAATTAGGTAGATTGTGTTGTGGGGGTGGCGATTTAGGGGTTAATAGGGTAATTAGGTAGATTGCATTGTGGGGATTGGGGATTAGGGGTTCATAGCTTTATTAGGTACTGGGTGGCGGATTAGGGGTAAATAGTGTAATGAGATACTTTGCGATTTGGGGATGGCTGGATTAGGGGTTAATATATTTTATTTAGTTATTGCGGTGGAGGATGTCGGTATAGTGGTACATATTGCTCATGCGTTAGGTGTTTGTTAAAACTTCCAGGGAGTTATGGTGCTTATATACTCAGCGCAAGGCTTATGTGTGGCGAGGTGAATATGGAGTAAAATTTCTCCATATTCGCTGTGTAAATCCTTGCGCTGAATATGTGATACCGACTTGCGACGCCAGTTCTATGTTAGTTTATGGGAGTAAAAATAGCGGGCGACGGGTGAAATATACGCGCCGCATTTGTATGTGGCTCCGTATATGTAATCGCAACATCCGACAAAAAAAATAGCCAACACCGGCTTTTGCGGGCGACTCCGCATATCTAATCTCGCCCCATGTGTGCTGTTCTTTTGTTATCACTAAGTTATAAATATAGATTAATAAATAATACTTTATAAATGATGTGTATTAAATTTTTATTTTACGCTTTTTCCATTTTACAAAGACATTAAAGGGATAGAAACGTTAAAAATTAAATGTGCACGGGTGCATTTCAATTTGAAATAGAAGCATTTTTGCAATATACTTCCATTAGCAAAAATGCTTCTTCACTCTTCAGTGGCATACGCAGATATCCTGTGAGGGCCCGTGCACCAGTATTCAAACACCACGCCTTCTAAGAGAGTCAGCAGTGGCTTGTGTGATACAAATGACATCTTTATAGTACAGTGAAATACACACATTTACAAATGTAAATATGTTTATGAATGTTTTAATATAAACTGCTACAAAACCTGTCCGTCTGCTTTAAGGCGGTGGACAGACGTCACTGAAAATCAACCAGATCCAATACGATCGGGTTGATTGACCGCGAATCTGCAGGGGGCGGTATTGCACCAGCAGTCCACAAGAACTGCTGGTGCAATGATAAATGCCGAGTCGAGAGCGTATGCTGTCGGCATTTATCGATGTGTAGCGGACATGATCCGCAATATCGGATCATGTCCGCTTGCATCATGATAAATAGGCCCCATTGTATTAACTCCTTTTTTATATGTGTTTGCTTTTAACTTTTTTATTTCGAATTCAGTGTTTTTATTATGAAATATATTTTTAACCATTTGATAGCCGGATACTGCATATATTTAGCTTGGTAGCGCCTCAGTTTTTGAATTTTTTTGTGTGTCTTCATACATTAAGGGGCCTATTTAAGAACGTGCGAGCGGACATGATCCAATATTGCGGATCATGTCCGCTGCACATCAATAAATGCCGACAGCATACGCTCTCACCATTTATTTTTGCACCAGCAATTCTAGTGAACTGCTGGTGCAATACCGCCCCCTGCAGATTAGTGGCCAATTGGCCGCTAGCAGGGGGTGTCAATCAACCCGATCATATTGGATCGGGTTGATTTCTGGCGATGTCTGTCCGCCGCCTCAGAGCAGGTGGACAGGTTATGGAGCAGCGGTCTTTAGACCGCTGCTTCATAACTTGTGTTTCTGGAGGGCCTGAAGGCTCGCCAAAAACACGGGGCACAAAGCTCCATACAGAGCTTGATAAATATGCCCCTAGGCTCTAATTTGTGTTCTCTGCTAGTTACGAGGGATTTTGGGAGACTCCCTAAAACTGTGGCATTATTTACAGTATATTTCTTAGCGCAGTGATTTCGCTTTTGTTCCATATAAATTATTCAATTTCAAATTGAAATGCAGCTATGCACATTGCTCTTTTGACCTTTCTATTCCTTTAACCACAAAAGAATATAATTCTAGATAGGGATATACTGTAAGTTTCTGGATCAATACTCGCTGTTTTGTTAGTAAAATGTATTTCATTTCGCAATATATCTATTCTAAATGCCAATATTGACTTTAAATGGCAGTCTTTAATTAGCTGTGAGGGTTGAGTCATTATGAGGGGATATAGTTTGGTATAAAGTTCAAAAACGTGTAAAAACACGAAGCTGTTTGCTTGCATTGTTCCAGACACTGTTATTACTGCTGTTAATTGCTAATTAGAGAGAGAGACTTATGTGGGAAAAAAAATCTTTTCTAATAACCTTCTCAGTTCTGAGCCATTAACCACTTAGCTGCTCAATGGGTTGTAGCCCTATCCGGCAACTAATGAGTTCATTTTAGTTTTATAAATGTCAGAGCCTTTTAAAAAAAAAAAAAAAAAAAAAAAAAAAAGAATGTTTAAAGTGTTTAAAACACTCCAGATCTCCATTCAGGTTGTTATTCTTGGAATATTATGTTATAATTTTCTTTTTGTTTGAATTTAAACAAAATATATGGTGCTGGATTCTATTTGATGTAGAACACATTTCCCATATGTACTTATGCTCTCTTCAAGAAGACAAAGAACAATGGCCGGATTCCAATCAGTTTGAATTCTCATGTGAAAACATCATTCAAAGCCACTTGGGTATTTTTTTTTTAATCCACTTCTAAGGTTTTCCAATCAATAAAAATCAGAAAATGATTTAATTAGAAAACAATGTGACAGCACAATCTAAAAACAAGAAAACAGATTAAGAACTTTAAAAAAAACAAAAAAAAAAACAAGGGTGTGCAATAATTTTTAAGTGGGTTTTTAAGAGGGATTTCCACAGACCGTCATGTTAGCAAAAACATATTGATAATGACTGCCTTATATGTCTGATTGCATTTTCTTTTACTTAAAGACAGATTAAAGGGACAATAAAATAAAAATTAAACTTTAATCGTTCAGATAAAGCATGCACTTTTAAACAACTTTCCTATTTACTTTTATTATCTAATTTGCTTTGTTTTCTTGTTATCCTTTTTTGAAGAACATACTGCTAAAAGCTAGATGCTGATAGGTGGCTTTACATATTTGCCTCTAGTCATTGGCTTACCAGATCTGTTCAGCTAGCTCCCAATGGAGATCTGTTCAGCTAGCTCCCAATGGTGCATAGCTGCTCTTTCAACAAATAAAACCAAGACAATGAAGTCATTTTGATAGTAGAAGTAAGCTGGAAAGTTGTTTAACCCCTTCACTACCGGGAATTTTAGAGAAGAACTTGCTCAAAATACCGGAGAATTTTTAGCATTTTTGCTATCATTCCATTTAAACAGAAATAGAGCCTAGGGTTTTTTTTTATTTACTTGTCAAAACTATATATTTTTTTAAGTAGACAAGATATTGATCTAGGCCCATTTTTGTATATTTCATGCCACCATTTCATCGACAAAAAATTGTTACTTTTTTCACAATCTATCGGCTAGAATTACGAGTTGTGCGTTAGGGTTAAAAAGCAGCGTTGGCCGGTCCCAACACTGCTTTTTAACGCCCGCTGGTATTACGAGTCTTGAAATGACAGGCTCACCGCTCACTTTTTTGGCCAGACTCGGAAATACCGCAAATCCACTTACGTCAATTGCGTATCCTATATTTTCAATGGGACTTGCATAGCGCCGGTATTACGAGTCTGACCAAAACTGAGCGGTAGACCCTCTCCTGTCAAGACTGATACC
Source organism: Bombina bombina (assembly GCF_027579735.1). Taxonomy (NCBI): domain Eukaryota; kingdom Metazoa; phylum Chordata; class Amphibia; order Anura; family Bombinatoridae; genus Bombina; species Bombina bombina. The sequence goes on from NC_069505.1 coordinate 114,704,882, forward strand.
GCATTTTAAAGTCAGTAGTTAAGAGTTTTACACTACAACGCCAGAGCATAAAACTCATAACTAAAGTGCTAAAAAGTACACTAACACACATAAACTACCTATTAACCCCTAAACTGAGGCCCCCCCACATTGCAAACAGTAAAATAAATATTTTAACCCCTAATCTACCGAACCGGACATCGCCGCCACTATAATAAATATATTAACCCCTAAACCGCTGCACTCCCGCCTCACAAACATTAGTTAAATATTATTAACCCCTAATTTGCCGTCCCTAACATCGGCGCCACCTACCTACATTTATTATCCCCTAATCTGCCGCCCCCAACGTCGCTGCCACTATATTAAATGTATTAACCCCTAAACCGAAGTTTAACCCTAACCCCCCCTAACTTAAATATAATTACAATAAATCTAAATAAAATTACTACAATTATCTAAATAATTCCTATTTAAAACTAAATGCTTACCTATAAAATAAACCCTAAACTAGCTACAATATAACTAATAGTTACATTGTAGCTAGCTTAGGGTTTATTTTTATTTTACAGGCAACTTTGTATTTATTTTAACTAGGTAGAATAGTTATTAAATAGTTAAACTATTTAATAACTACCTAGTTAAAATAAAGACAAATTTACCTGTAAAATAAAACCTAACCTAAGTTACACTAACACCTAACACTACACTATAATTAAATAAATTAACTAAATTAAATACAATTAATTACAATTAAATAAAATTATCTAAAGTACGAAGAAAAAAAAACTAAATTACAGAAAATAATAAAATAATTACAAGATTTTTAAACTAATTACACCTACTCTAATCCCCTAACAAAATAAAAAAGCCCCCCAAAATAAAAAAAGTTCTACCCTACACTAAATTACAAATAGCTCTTAAAAGGGCCTTTTGCTGGGCATTGCCCCAAAGTAATCAGCTCTTTTACCTGTAAAAAAGTACAAATACCCCCCAACATTAAAAACCACCACCCACACAACCAACCCTACTCTAAAACCCACCCAATCCCCCCTTAAAAAAAAAACTAACACTAACCCCTTGAAGATCACCCTACCGTGAGACGTCTTCACCCAACCGGGCAGAAGTGGTCCTCCAGATGGGCAGAAGTCTTCATCCAAGCCGGGCAGAAGAATTCTATCAGCCAATCGGAAATGAAGGGACGCCATCTTGGATGACGTCACTTAAAGGAACCTTCATACAGTCGTTGGCCGTCGGATGAAGAGGATGCTCTGCATCGGATGTTTTGAAGATGGACCCGCTCCGCGCCGGATGGATGAAAATAGAAGATGCCGTCAGGATGAAGATTTCTGCCCGTCTGGAGGACCTCTTCTGCCTGGCTTGGATGAAGACTTCTGCCCGTCTGGAGGACCACTTCTGCCCGGTTGGGTGAAGACATCTCACGGTAGGGTGATCTTCAAGGGGTTAGTGTTAGGTTTTTTTAAGGGGGGATTGGGTGGTTTTAGAGTAGGGTTGGTAGTGTGGGTGGTGGGTTTTAATGTTGGGGGGGTATTTGTACTTTTTTTTACAGGTAAAAGAGCTGATTACTTTGGGGAAATGCCCTGCAAAAGACCCTTTTAAGGGCTATTTGTAATTTAGTGTAGGGTAGGGCTTTTTCTCCTGTTAAGTGTAGTCAGTCCACGGGTCATCCATTACTTATGGGATTATAACTCCTCCCTAACAGGAAGTGCAAGAGGATCACCCAAGCAGAGCTGCTATATAGCTCCTCCCCTCTACGTCATATCCAGTCATTCTCTTGCACCTAACTAAAGATAGGACGTGTGAGAGGACTGTGGTGTGTTAAACTTAGTTTTTATTTCTTCAATCAAAAGTTTGTTATTTTAAACGGCACCGGAGTGTGTTGTTTGTTCTCAGGCAGCATTAGAAGAAGAATCTGCCTGAGTTTGTCTATGATCTTAGCAGTCGTAACTAAGATCCACTTGCTGTTCTCGGCCATTCTGAGGAGTGAGGTAACTTCAGAACAGGGGATAGCATGCAGGGCCCACCTGCAAGGAGGTATGTGCAGTAAATTATTTTCTAAGGAATGGAATTGACTGAGAAAATACTGCTAATACCGATGTAATGTAAGTGCAGCCTTTAATGCAGTAGTAGCGACTGGTATCAGGCTGATATGTATGTATGTATACTCTGAGGTATTTCTGGGGAATGGAATTTCACTAAGAAAATACTGTCAATATTAAAGTAATATTTGAGCCTGCACTGCAGTGAAAGCGACTAGCAGCTGGCTTATTAATAACACTTCATACTTTTCAATTTTTAAAACGTTTACTGGCATGTTAATCGTTTTTTCTGAGGTACTTGGTGATAAAACTTTATGGGCATGATTTTTACCACATGGCTGTCGTTTTTTTTCTGAATAAAAACAGTTTACTGAGCTTCCCCACTGTTGTAATATGAGTGGGAGGGGCCTATTTTAGCGCTTTATTGCACAGTAAAAATTTAGTCACAGTCTTCCTATTTCTTCCTCCATGATCCAGGACGTCTCTACAGAGCCCAGGGGTCTCCAAAACTAGTTTTGAGGGAGGTAATCAGTCACAGCAGACCTGTGACAGTGTGTTTGACTGTGATAAAAACGTTTATTATTTCAACTGTTATCCGTTTTGGGTATTAAGGGGTTAATCATCCTTTTGCTGGTGGGTGCAATCCTCTGCTAACTTTATACATTTTCTGTTAAAATTTGGTTGTTTTAACATATTTGGTTCATTGTTAATTCAACTGTGTCACATTTTTATGTTTCTTAAAGGCGCAGTAGCGTTTTTTATATAGCTTGTAAATTTATTTAAAAGTTTTTTTCCAAGCTTGCTAGTGTTATTGCTAGTCTGTTTATACATGTCTGACACAGATGAATCTGTTTGTTCACTATGTTTAAAGGCCAATGTGGAGCCCAATAGAAATTTGTGCACTCAATGTATAGATGTTACTTTGAATAAAAGTCAAACTTTATATGTTAAAAAAATATCACCAGACAACGAGGGGGAAGTTATGCCGACTAACTCTCCTCACGTGTCAGTACCTTCGCCTCCCGCTCAGGAGGTGCGTGATATTGTGGCGCCAAGTACATCAGGGCGGCCCATACAAATCACTTTGCAAGACATGGCTAATGTTATGACTGAAGTACTATCTAAATTGCCAGAATTAAGAGGTAAACGCGATCACTCTGGGGTAAGAACAGAGTGCGCTGATAATAATAGAGCCATGTCTGATACTGCGTCACAATTTGCAGAACATGAGGACGGAGAGCTTCATTCTGTGGGTGACGGATCTGATCCAAGTAAACTGGATTCAGAGATTTCAAATTTTAAATTTAAGCTTGAGAACCTCCGTGTATTACTAGGGGAGGTATTAGCGGCTCTGAATGATTGTAACACGGTTGCAATTCCAGAGAAAGTATGTAGGCTGGATAAATATTTTGCGGTACCGGCGTGTACTGACGTTTTTCCTATACCTAAAAGGCTTACAGAAATTGTTAACAAGGAGTGGGATAGACCCGGTGTGCCCTTTTCACCCCCTCCTATATTTAGAAAAATGTTTCCAATAGACGCCACCACACGGGACCTATGGCAGACGGTCCCTAAGGTGGAGGGAGCAGTTTCTACTCTGGCTAAGCGCACCACTATCCCGGTGGAGGACAGCTGTGCTTTTTCAGATCCAATGAATAAAAAGTTAGAGGGTTACCTTAAGAAAATGTTTGTTCAGCAAGGTTTTATATTACAACCCCTTGCATGCATCGCGCCTGTCACTGCTGCGGCGGCATTCTGGTTTGAGTCTCTGGAAGAGACCCTTAGCACAGCTCCATTGGATGAGATTACGAACAAGCTTAAAGCCCTTAAGCTAGCTAATTCATTTATTTCTGATGCCGTAGTACACTTAACCAAACTTACGGCTAAGAACTCCGGATTCGCCATTCAAGCGCGTAGAGCGCTGTGGCTTAAATCCTGGTCAGCTGATGTGACTTCTAAATCTAAATTGCTTAATATTCCTTTCAAAGGGCAGACATTATTCAGGCCCGGCTTGAAAGAAATTATCGCTGACATTACTGGAGGTAAGGGCCATGCCCTGCCTCAAGACAGGGCCAAACCAAAGGCTAAACAGTCTAATTTTCGTGCCTTTCGTAACTTCAAGGCAGGAGCAGCATCAACTTCCTCCGCTCCAAGACAGGAAGGAACTGTTGCTCGCTACAGACAGGGCTGGAAACCTAACCAGTCCTGGAACAAGGGCAAGCAGGCCAGAAAACCTGCTGCTGCCCCTAAGACAGCATGAAGTGAGGGCCCCCGATCCAGAAACGGATCTAGTGGGGGGCAGACTTTCTCTCTTCGCCCAGGCTTGGGCAAGAGATGTCCAGGATCCCTGGGCGTTGGAGATCATATCTCAGGGATATCTTCTGGACTTCAAAGCTTCTCCTCCACAAGGGAGATTTCATCTTTCAAGGTTATCAGCAAACCAGATAAAGAAAGAGGCGTTTCTACGCTGTGTACAAGACCTCTTACTAATGGGAGTGATCCACCCAGTTCCGCGGTCGGAACACGGGCAAGGATTCTATTCAAATCTGTTTGTGGTTCCCAAAAAAGAGGGAACCTTCAGACCAATCTTGGACTTAAAGATCCTAAACAAATTCCTAAGAGTTCCATCGTTCAAAATGGAAACTATTCGAACCATCTTACCCATGATCCAAGAGGGTCAGTACATGACCACAGTGGATTTAAAGGATGCCTACCTTCACATACCGATTCACAAGGATCATTACCGGTATCTAAGATTTGCCTTCCTTGCCTTACCAGTTTGTAGCTCTTCCCTTCGGGTTAGCTACGGCTCCAAGAATCTTTACAAAGGTTCTGGGCTCTCTTCTGGCGGTACTAAGACCGCGAGGCATAGAGGTAGCTCCGTGCCTAGACGACATTCTGATACAGGCGTCAAGTTTCCAAACTGCCAAGTCTCATACAGAGTTAGTTCTGGCATTTCTAAGGTCGCATGGGTGGAAGGTGAACGTAGAAAAGAGTTCTCTATTGCCACTCACAAGAGTTCCCTTTCTAGGGACTCTTATAGATTCTGTAGAAATGAAAATTTACCTGACGGAGGACAGGTTATCAAAACTTCTAAATGCTTGCCGTGTCCTTCATTCCATTCAACACCCGTCAGTGGCTCAGTGCATGGAGGTAATCGGCTTAATGGTAGAGGCAATGGACATAGTACCATTTGCGCGCCTGCATCTCAGACCGCTGCAATTGTGCATGCTAAGTCAGTGGAATGGGGATTACTCAGATTTGTCCCCTCTGCTAAATCTGGATCAAGAGACCAGAGATTCTCTTCTATGGTGGCTTTCTCGGCCACATCTGTCCAAGGGGATGCCCTTCCGCAGGCCAGATTGGACGATTGTAACAACAGACGCCAGCCTTCTAGGTTGGGGCGCAGTCTGGAATTCCCTGAAGGCTCAGGGATCATGGACTCAGGAGGAGAGACTCCTTCCAATAAACATTCTGGAATTAAGAGCAATTTTCAATGCTCTTCTGGCTTGGCCTCAGTTAGCAACTCTGAGGTTCATCAGGTTTCAGTCGGACAACATCACGACTGTGGCTTACATCAACCATCAAGAAGGAACAAGGAGTTCCCTAGCGATGATGGAAGTCTCAAAGATAATTCGCTGGGCAGAGTCTCACTCTTGCCACCTGTCAGCGATCCACATCCCAGGCGTGGAGAACTGGGAGGCGGATTTTCTAAGTCGCCAGACCTTTCATCTGGGGGAGTGGGAACTTCATCTGGAGGTGTTCGCCCAACTGCTTCATCATTGGGGCAAACCAGATCTGGATCTCATGGCGTCTCGCCAGAACGCCAAGCTTCCTTGTTACGGATCCAGGTCCAGGGACCCAGGAGCGGTGCTGATAGATGCTCTGACAGCACCTTGGGTCTTCAACATGGCTTATGTGTTTCCACCTTTCCCGATGCTTCCTCGATTGATTGCCAGGATCAAACAGGAGAGAGCATCGGTGATTCTAATAGCGCCTGCGTGGCCACGCAGGACCTGGTATGCAGATCTAGTGGACATGTCGTCCTGTCCACCATGGTCTCTGCCTCTGAGACAGGACCTTCTGATTCAGGGTCCTTTCAAACATCCAAATCTAATTTCTCTGAGGCTGACTGCATGGAGATTGAACGCTTGATTCTATCAAAGCGTGGATTCTCCGAGTCAGTGATTGATACCTTAATACAGGCTAGGAAACCTGTTACCAGGAAAATTTACCATAAAATATGGCGTAAATACTTATATTGGTGCGAATCCAAGAGTTACTCATGGAGTAAGGTTAGGATTCCTAGGATATTGTCTTTTCTACAAGAAGGTTTAGAAAAGGGTTTATCTGCTAGTTCGTTAAAGGGACAGATTTCAGCTCTGTCTATCCTTTTACACAAACGTCTGGCAGAAGTTCCAGACGTTCAGGCTTTTTGTCAGGCTTTGGCTAGGATTAAGCCTGTGTTTAAGACTGTTGCTCCACCGTGGAGCTTAAACTTAGTTCTTAACGTTCTGCAAGGTGTTCCGTTTGAACCCCTTCATTCCATCGATATCAAGCTGTTATCTTGGAAAGTTCTGTTTTTAATGGCTATTTCCTCGGCTCGAAGAGTCTCTGAGTTATCGGCCTTACATTGTGATTCTCCTTATCTGATTTTTCATTCAGACAAGGTAGTTCTGCGTACTAAACCTGGGTTCTTACCTAAGGTAGTCACTAACAAGAATATCAATCAAGAGATTGTTGTTCCATCATTGTGCCCTAACCCTTCTTCAAAGAAGGAACGACTTTTGCACAATCTGGACGTCGTCCGTGCCCTGAAATTTTATTTGCAGGCAACTAAAGATTTTCGTCAAACTTCTTCCCTGTTTGTCGTTTATTCTGGACAGAGGAGAGGTCAAAAAGCTTCGGCTACCTCTCTCTCTTTTTGGCTTCGTAGCATAATACGTTTAGCCTATGAGACTGCTGGACAGCAGCCTCCTGAAAGGATTACAGCTCATTCTACTAGAGCTGTGGCTTCCACTTGGGCCTTTAAGAATGAGGCCTCTGTTGAACAGATTTGCAAGGCTGCAACTTGGTCTTCACTTCACACTTTTTCAAAATTTTACAAATTTGACACTTTTGCTTCTTCGGAGGCTGTTTTTGGGAGAAAGGTTCTACAGGCAGTGGTTCCTTCCGTGTAAAGATCCTGCCTGTCCCTCCCGTCATCCGTGTACTTTTAGCTTTGGTATTGGTATCCCATAAGTAATGGATGACCCGTGGACTGACTACACTTAACAGGAGAAAATATAATTTATGCTTACCTGATAAATTCATTTCTCCTGTAGTGTAGTCAGTCCACGGCCCGCCCTGTTTTTTACGGCAGGTCTAAATTTTAATTAAACTCCAGTCACCACTGCACCCTATAGTTTCTCCTTTGTCGTATGGTTTCGGTCGAATGACTGGATATGACGTAGAGGGGAGGAGCTATATAGCAGCTCTGCTTGGGTGATCCTCTTGCACTTCCTGTTAGGGAGGAGTTATAATCCCATAAGTAATGGATGACCCGTGGACTGACTACACTACAGGAGAAATGAATTTATCAGGTAAGCATAAATTATATTTTTTATTTTGGGGGGCTTTTTTATTTTGTTAGGGGGATTAGAGTAGGTGTAATTAGTTTAAAAATCTTGTAATTATTTTATTATTTTCTGTAATTTAGTGGGGGGGGGGTTTCCGTACTTTAGATAATTTTATTTAATTGTTATTAATTGTATTTAATTTAGGGAATTAATTTAATTATAGTGTAGTGTTAGGTGTTAGTGTAACTTAGGTTAGGTTTAATTTTACAGGTAAATTTGCCTTTATTTTAACTAGGTAGTTATTAAATAGTTAATAACTATTTAATAACTATTCTACGTAGTTAAACAAAGTTGCCTGTAAAATAAAAATAAACCCTAAGCTAGCTACAATGTAACTATTAGTTATATTGTAGCTAGTTTAGGGTTTATTTTATAGGTAAGTATTTAGTTTTAAATAGGAATTATTTAGGTAATTGTAGTAATTTTATTTAGATTCATTGTAATTATATTTAAATTAGGGGGTGTTAGGATTAGGGTTAGACTTAGGTTTAGGGGTTAATAACTTTATTATAGTGGCGGCGACGTTGTGTGCGGCAGATTAGGGTTTAATAAATGTAGGTAGGTTGCGGCGACATTGGGGGCGGCAGATTAGGGGTTAATAAATATAATGTAGGTGTCGCAATGTTGGGGGCAGCAGATTAGGGGTTCATAAATATAATGTAGGTGGCGGCGGTGTCCGGAGTGGCAGATTAGGGGTTAAAATTTTTATTATAGTGTTTGCAATGCGGGAGGGCCTCGGTTTAGGGGTTAATAGGTAGTTTATGGGTGTTAGTCTACTTTTTAGCACTTTAGTTATGAGTTTTATGTTACGGCGTTGTACACTCTTAACTACTTTCTTTTAAATGCGTTAGGGATCTTGACAGGGTAGGTTGTACCGCTCACTTTTTGGCCTCCCAAGACAGACTCGTAATACCGGCGCTATGGAAGTCCCATAGAAAAAAGACTTTACGAAGTTTACGTAAGTCGTTTTGCGGTAAGGTCAAAGAAGTGTGCGGTGCCCCTAAACCTGCAAGACTCGTAATATCAGCAGGCGTAAAAAAAGCAGCAGTAGGACCTCTTAATGCTGCTTTTTTACCCTAACGCACAACTCGTAATCTAGCCGTTAGTTTTTTTAACTTTGTAATTTTTTTAGTGTAGATTTAAATTATTTGAGTAGGGTTAGGTGTTTAAATATATAATATAGTTAATTTAATTTGTAGTTTAATGTAGTTTTAGTATAACAGTTAGGGTAGATTAATTAATAGTTTAATATAGTTTAATGTAATTTTAGTATAACAGTTAGGGTAGGTTCATTATTAATTTAATATAGTTTAATGTAATTTTAAAGGTAAGTTTAAATTTATTATAAGATAGGGATGAGTTAAAATTTAATGTAAAGTTAGCGGGTTGTTAGGTTTAGGGGTTAATAGTTTAATTTAGTTTATGGCGATGTGGGGGGCTGGCAGTTTAGGGGTTAATAACTTTATTTAGTTGTGGTGGGCTCCGGGAGCGGAGGAATAGGGGGTTAATAACTTTATTAGAGTGGCTGCGGTGTAGGGGGCAGCAGATTAGGGGTTAATAACATAATGTAGGTGGCGGTGGTATAGGGGGTGGCAGATTAGGGGTTAATAAGTATAATGTAGGTGGCGGCGGTGTAGGGGGCAGCAGATTAGGGGGTATTAACAAAATGTAGGTGGCGGTGGGCTCCAGGAGCGGAGGAATAGGGGTTAATAACATTATTAGAGTGGCGGCGGGGACCAGGAGCGGCGGTTTAGGGCTTAATAACTTTACTTGCGGCGGGGTCGGGGAGCGGCGGGATAGGGATTAATCAGTTTAGTATAGTGTGGGTGCTTAGTGACAGTATATAAATAAAGCTGGGAAAAAGCCGAAGAGCAGCGAGATCGATGACTGTTAGTTAACAACAGTCCGCTGCTCATCGCCCCGTTCTTGGTGCGCGGCTTTTTGACAGCTTTTTTGTTAAATATGGAGAACGTATTCAGGTCCGCGGCAGCAAAGTTAGGCAATGTCAGGCGAGCGTATTGGTGCCGTCGAATGCAAGTAAGTTGACAGCTTGATAAATAGGCCCCTTTGTCTGGTTTATCTTTAACCCTTTGCCATGTGCAAGCTGTAATACATTCTCAAGTCGTTCATTATGCTTAGCTTCATTAGCACCCCATATCAGAATATCATTTATGTGCACTATGACACCTTCTACCCCATCAAACAGTTGCTGGATGGTTTAGTGGAATATTTCGGGCGCTGAACACAGACCAAATGGAAGACGCTTGAAACAGTGCCTTCTAAAGGGTGTATTGAAAGTACATATGCGCCTGCTTCCTTTCTCCAGCAGTACCTGCCAAAATCCATTAGAGGCATTGAGAACTGTAAACAGCTGGGCACCAGCCATCTCCCCTAGGATTTCATTTTGTTTTGGTATTTGATAGTGTTCCCTTTTAATACTGGCATTTAACTCTTTGGGGTCCAGACACAACCTTAGAGAACCATCCTTTTTTGCCACAATAACCAAAGAATGAACCCATTCCGTTAGTTCACGTACCTGCTTTAGGACATCGATCTTTATCAAGCGCTGAATTTCTTTTTTAAGTTTTTCTCGTAGGGCTACTGGTACTTTGTGTGGAGCATGAATCACAGACAATGCTGCTGGCTTGAAAGCAATTTTATATTTAATGGGGAGTTTACCAAGTCCACTGAAAACATCCTTATACTTTTCAAGGAAGCTATCTATGCCCTTGTACTTCTGTTCTCTAATCTCAAAAAGATTGGTGAGCAGCCCTAGTTGTTGTATAGATTGTAATCTAATTAAGGAACCTTTTCTCCAGGAACCACAACAAACGGGTGTTTTGTGACTGTGGGTGGAGTTATGCTTTAGGGTGAGTATGCAGTGACCCACAGTTGGAATGTTAAGTCTATTATATGCTTTCAGTACTTTAGTTTGTTTCTGAAGTTTAGGTCTAGGTTGTAGTTTTTTCCATAAAGACTCTGGAATAACATTGGGATCTGCTCCAGTATCTACTTTAAATGGTATCAGTACACCATGTGCTTCCACCTCTACAATCCATTCCTTATCTTTTTTTATTATTATTATTATCATCAGTTATTTGTAGAGCGCCAACAGATTCCACAGCGCTATAAACAAAGGGGGAGTACAACAAAACAATTATAGGGATCAAATGGGTAGAGGGCCCTGCCAAGAGTTGTACTGTTGTAGTCAGCTCTTAAGAAGGTGATCTACAAAAAGCTGGACTCTTAGGCTTACATGCTAAGGGGGCTCGGGGATAGCAATGGAGGAGAGGAACTGGTATTAGGAAAGGTTAGTGTAGGTTGTATGCATCCCTGAACAGTAGAGTCTTTAGGGAGCACTTGAAGCTTTTAAAACTAGAAGAGAGTCTTGTGGAGCAAGGCAGAGAGTTCCACAAGATGGGAGCCAGTCTGGAGAAGTCCTGTAAACGGGAGTGTGATGAGGTGACAAGAGAGGAGGAGAATAGGAGGTCATGAGCAGTGCGAAGGGGACGGGAGGGAGAGTATCTGGAGACAAGGTCTGAGATATAGGGGGAGCAGTGCAGTTGAGGGCTTTGTATGTCAGAATGAGAATTTTGTGTTTGATCCAAGAGGCAAGAGGAAACCAGTGAAGGGATTGGCAGAGAGGTGCAGCAGATGAAGAGTGACGTGTATGGAAGATGAGTCTGGCAGAGGCATTCATTATGGATTGTAAAGGAGCTAGATGGCAGGTGGGGAGACCAGAGAGGACAGAGTTGCAGTAATCAAGGCGGGAAAGAATGAGAGAGTGAATTAAAATCTTAGTTGTGTCTTGTGTAAGGAAGTGTCTAATTTTAGAGATGTTTTTAAGGTGGAAGTGGCAGGCTTTAGCCAATGACTGAATGTGAGGAGTGAAAGAAAGATCTGAGTCAAATGTGACCCCGAGACATCGGGCGTGCGGGGTAGGGGTAATGATGGAGTTGTCAACAGTTATAGAGAGATTGGGGGTGGAGAGTTTTGAGGAAGGGGGGAAAATAAGGAGCTCAGTTTTGGAGAGATTTAACTTGAGGTAGTGAGAGGACATCCAGTTAGAGATGTGAGAAAGACAGTTAGTGACACGGGTTAGCAAGGAAGGAGATAGGTCTGGTGCAGAGAAGATTTTAGTGTCGTCGGCATACAAATGATATTGTAAACCGTGGGACTTTATTAGGGAACCTAGTGATGATGTGTAGATTGAGAAGAGAAGGGGACCGAGGACAGAGCCTTGCGGTGGTGACGGGTCAGAGGAGGCCCCAGAGAAGGCTACACTAAAGGTACGGTTTGACAGGTAGGAAGAGAGCCACGAGAGGGCTGTGTCACAGATACCGAAGGATTGGAGGGTTTGAAGCAAAAGAGGGTGGTCAACAGTGTCAAAGGCTGCGGACAGATCAAGGAGGATAAGCAGAGAGAAGTGGCCTTTTGATTTTGCTGTAAGTAGGTTGTTGGTAACCTTAACAATTGCTGTCTCTGTGGAGTGATGGGGACAAAATCCAGATTGTAGTGGGTCAAGGAGGGAGTTTATTGTAAGGAAATGGGATAGGCATGTATAAACTAGTTTTTTGAGAAGCTTTGATGCAAGAGGGAGGTGGGAGATAGGGCAGTAGTTGGATGGGGAGGTAGGATCAAGGGAAGGTTTTTTGAGGATAGGTGTGACCAGTGCATGTTTTAGCGATGAGGGAAATATACCAGTTCTGAGGGAGAGGTTGAAAGTGTGTGTGAGTATAGGGGTGAGGGTAGCAGAGAGGGAGGGGGAGTAGCTGTGAGGGGATAGGGTCAAGGGGACAGGTAGTGAGGTGAGAGCGCAGTATAAGTGCCAAAACTTCTTCCTCAGTGACAGGGGAGAATGAGCTAAGTTTAAGGTTATGTGGGTTGTGGTTGATTGAGAGCATTTGAGGGGGTGAGAGAAAGGAATTATGTTGAGAGCTGCTTTCATTTCTGATGGAGTCGATTTTGTTATTGAAGTGGCTGGCAAAATCTTGAGCTGACAGAGAAGTTGTATTAGGAGGTGGGGGAGGGCGGAGAAGGGTATTGAAAGTGGAGAACAAACATTTTGGGTTTGAAGAAAGATTAGAGATAAGAGTAGAGAAGTAATGTTGCTTATGGAAATTAAGGGCAGAATAGTAGGAGTTCAAGATAAATTTGTAATGTTGAAAATCAGCTGAATTCCTAGATTTTCTCCAGTGCCGCTCAGCAGTACGGGAACATCTGCGTAGGTATCGTGTCAGAGGAGTATGCCAGGGCTGAGGATGAGTGTTTGATTTCCGAGCTATGGTAAGAGGGGCGAGATTGTCAAGGACGGATGTAAGGATGGAGTTATAGTGGCAGGATGTAAGGATGGAGTTATAGTGGCAGATAGATTGGTCAGGGCAGGAAAAGGAGGAGAAGGATGAGAGGAGAGGTTTGAGGGAATTAGAAAGTTGTTGTTGATCTAATGACATAATGCTTCTGTGAAGTTTGGTGTGAGGAGCAGAAGGAGGGAAAGTTGTAGGGAGGCATGATATGTTGCAAGTAAGGAGATGGTGGTCAGAAAGAGGAAAGGGTGAGTTTGTGAAGTTTGAGAGAGTGCATCGATAGCTAAAGATCAGGTCAAGGGAGTGACCATCTTTGTGAGTGGGAGAATCAGTCCATTGTGACAAACTGAAAGAGGAAGTGAGTTGCAGAAGTTGTTTTGCAGAGGAGGTAGTGGGATTGTCAAGAGGGATGTTGAAGTCACCAAGAATGAGGGAAGGGGTGTCTGAGGAAAGGAAATAAGGTAGCCAGGCAGCCAGGCAGCCAAGTGATCAAGAAATTGAGTTGAGGAGCCAGGGGGTCGGTATATGACTGCAACACGTATAGAAAGAGGAGAGAATAAGCGAATCATCTTTTGTAGGTACTTGTTTGACCATGTCCACATAAAGATCATCATCACTACTGCTAGGTATATGTTTTAACAGCATGTAGTTGTCTAGCTTGCTTACACTGCAGCAAAGTGATTATATTTTTTGCAGATCCTACATTTCTGCGAATAGGCTGGACATTTGCAAAACTCATGAATCGTTCCACATTTCCCACATGACATATCTCTGTGCTTTGTATCTTGTATATCCACTTTATTCTTCTGTCTCCTCTCTGATAGGTATGGAGTGGACTTTCCTCTTGAAGGTCTGTGTGTTCTTACATCATTAACCATTTACTGACTATCTTGCTTACATAAGACACCTATTTGTTTTTTGGTTTGCTCTGCAGACTGACAAGTGGGCACAGCTATCTGCAGAGTCAAATCACAATCCCTTAGTAGCCTCTCACGTGTTTTATTACTATCACAAGCCTATCTCTGATTAAAGATTCTTGCAGAGGACCATAGCTACAAGACCTGCTTTTTAATCGGAGGTCAGTGACAAACTCCTCCACTGTCTCCTGTGGTAGCTGCATCCTGGAGTTAAACACAAAATGTTCATATGTCTCATCTCTTCCTGACTGCTGCAGAGCATATCACTTCCTGGGGCATCAGCTGCCTTCCTGTTATCTGACCCTTATGCATCTGCATTACAGGCTCAGCTCAGCACAGACTGCTTAGCCTTTGTAATTCTGAGATAAGCAGAGTTATACATGTCCGCCTCTAAACGTTGGAGCAAATGTAAACACTGATTAGTATTGGTGTATATACTCTCTGCATGCTCTTGCTTATAAGGTAAATATATGAACAGCGCATATGTACCAATCAGCAGCAGTTTTAGAAGTAAAGAATGTTTAGGTCAAACATACACTTTGCAAAACTCTATGCATGCACAAAGGCTAAGAAGCTTGGTATTCAATGGGTAACATTGAGTTTTCCCATTGGCCAAGTTTGTTGGTTGGGCGGGACTAGGCAGTTAAGGGGGTGGGACTATATAGGAAGGAATAGCAACAAGGGTCTCTCTGTCCACCCTCCTCCTTAGCTCAGCAAGCTCCTTCACATAATGGAATGCAACCAGAGTTACCAGTAGCACCACAAGGTGACAACCTTAGAGTAGCTAAGCCGCTTTTAGACAGCCATAACATGCTTCATAATAGAAAGTGTCTTTAAATAAAAAAATCCATAAGTGATTCAGAAGGTATATAGTGACATATATGAAGGATGAACAGGAGGTATATGGGACATATATAAAGGAGGACCAGGAGGTATATAGTGACATATATAAAGAAGGACCAGTAGGTATATAGTGACATCTATGAAGGAGAACCAGGGGGTATATAGTGATTTATATGAAGGAGGACCAGGAGGTATATAGTGATATATATGAAGGAGGACCAGGAGGTATATAGTGACATATATGAAGGAGGACCAGGAGGTATATAGTGATACATATGGAGGAGGACAAGTAGGTATATAGTGACATATATGAAGGAGAACCATGAGGCATATAGTGATATATATGGAGGAGGGCCAGGAGGTATATAGTGATATATATAAAGGAGGACCAGGAGGTATATAGTGATATATATGGAGGAGGACCAGGAGGTATATAGTGACATATATGAAGGAGGACCAGGAGGTATATAGTGATATATATGAAGGAGGACCAGGAGGTATATAGTGATATATATGAAGGAGGACTAGGAGGTATATAGTGATATATATGAAGGAGGACCAGGAGGTATATAGTGACATATATGAAGGAGGACCAGGAGGTATATAGTGACCTATATGAAAGAGCGCCTCGATTTCCTTCTGACCCAAATTGCTAACCCAGGAGATGGAATCACTCCATTGCTTCAGGCACATTAGAAGTAGAGAAACAATCATTACCAATAATGCAACATATATTTCATGTGACCTATAAACAATACAGGCCAAGGCAGGTATTACTGTAACCTGCCAGGATATTCAGGCTAAATAATATCTGGTTCTTTTCCAAAGTACCTTTTGTGCCAACAAACAATGCCTTGCCAGGTTAGCCCACTGTGGTTCACTGCTGAATGGCTTGAAAAACAATACAAGGGGTTTGTTTGTATATAAAAAGAATAGGCATGTGTTTCTGATCCAACTGGCATACAAAGCACACTATTAAGTACAAAAAATAGTAAAACATTTATATCTAAACCTGACATTTCAATTTCTTAGTCTAGCATTTATTTAAAGGGACATTCTATCACATTTACAAATGTAGGTGCTTAGCCCCTGCATAAAAAAACAACTTTTCTATATATTACTTTTACATTTTTTTATTTGGAAGAAAATGTTTAATTGTTTGTGGTAGAAAAACTTTACAAGGTATGTGTGTTATTTTATAGTTTCCCTGTAAACATCACATAAATCTTTTTTTTTCTTTGCAAACTTTCTTTTCTGTACAATTTTAAAAACGTACCAACGTGCTTCTATCATGAAGCATATTTCTTAGTGTCCTTTGTTTAACATCATACCTAGGCAGGCCCAAGAGTGTCCACATGTCTGGAGCCCTATATGGCAGCAGTTTTGCAACAATGCTTTTAATTATATTATACATTGTGCAAACACTGCTGCCATCTAGTGCTCAAATATGTATAACATTGTTAAAAGCATGGTTACAAAAGTGCAGCCATATGGTGCTTCGTTCACGTGCACACTCCCGAGCCTACCTAAGTACACTGTTCAACAAAGGATACCAAGAAAATAAAGAAAAATTAGACAGTTATGTTTTATGTTTTTGTTTAATTGTACTCTCTATCTAAATCTGTTTCATGTCTCTTTAATTCTGAAAATTGTATTATTTCTACTGCTCCTAGAGAAGAAAGTGTGGATCCTACATACTATAGAATACTGATACTGCAACCTGCTGCACAGTGATTGTTTGATCACCGCAAGAGCTCTTTTATGTAAAAGTATCTTGAACGAATTTCCATGTAAAACGCTTTTTATTTCTATCTTTTAGTTAGATGAGAAATATGGGGTCTAATTATTTTGACACACTGAAATAAATATCCAGGATTTCCAGTTCAGTAACTGTTTGTGTCTCATATGAGAGTATTGCCAGCATACCAGTGGCGGCTCGTGGGTTATTCAAATGGGGGGTTCATGGACCAGTTATGTAAAATAGTTATATATAAATTATATATATATACACACATACACACACTGTATATTCAATATATATATATTTATTTCACAAAATGTATCACACCAAAAATGTATTAAATACCTATGTGGTAAAATATCATCCTAGTTTTTTTCACAATTCCCACTTATATATATATATATATATACAGGGAGTGCAGAATTATTAGGCAAGTTGTATTTTTGAGGATTAATTTTATTATTGAACAACAACCATGTTCTCAATGAACCCAAAACTCATTAATATCAAAGCTGAATAGTTTTGGAAGTAGTTTTTAGTTTGTTTTTAGTTATAGCTATTTTAGGGGAATATCTGTGTGTGCAGGTGACTATTACTGTGCATAATTATTAGGCAACTTAACAAAAAACAAATATATACCAATTTCAATTATTTATTTTTACCAGTGAAACCAATATAACATCTCAACATTCACAAATATATATTTCTGATATTCAAAAACAAAACAAAAACAAATCAGTGACCAATATAGCCACCTTTCTTTGCAAGGACACTCAAAAGCCTGCCATCCATGGATTCTGTCAGTGTTTTGATCTGTTCACCATCAACATTGCGTGCAGCAGCAACCACAGCCTCCCAGACACTGTTCAGAGAGGTGTACTGTTTTCCCTCCTTGTAAATCTCACATTTGATGATGGACCACAGGTTCTTAATGGGGTTCAGATCAGGTGAACAAGGAGGCCATGTCATTAGATTTTATTCTTTTATACCCTTTCTTGCCAGCCACGCTGTGGAGTACTTGGACGCGTGTGATGGAGCATTGTCCTGCATGAAAATCATGTTTTTCTTGAAGGATGCAGACTTCTTCCTGTACCACTGCTTGAAGAAGGTGTCTTCCAGAAACTGGCAGTAGGACTGGGAGTTGAGCTTGACTCCATCCTCAACCCGAAAAGGCCCCACAAGCTCATCTTTGATGATACCAGCCCAAACCAGTACTCCACCTCCACCTTGCTGGCGTCTGAGTCGGACTGGAGCTCTCTGCCCTTTACCAATCCAGCCACGGGCCCATCCATCTGGCCCATCAAGACTCACTCTCATTTCATCAGTCCACAAAACCTTAGAAAAATCAGTCTTGAGATATTTCTTGGCCCAGTCTTGATGTTTCAGCTTGTGTGTCTTGTTCAGTGGTGGTCGTCTTTCAGCCTTTCTTACCTTGGCCATGTCTCTGAGTATTGCACACCTTGTGCTTTTGGGCACTCCAGTGATGTTGCAGCTCTGAAATATGGCCAAACTGGTGGCAAGTGGCATCTTGGCAGCTGCACGCTTGACTTTTCTCAGTTCATGGGCAGTTATTTTGCCCCTTGGTTTTTCCACACGCTTCTTGCGACCCTGTTGACTATTTTGAATGAAACGCTTGATTGTTCAATGATCACGCTTCAGAAGCTTTGCAATTTTAAGAGTGCTGCATCCCTCTGCAAGATATCTCACTATTTTTTATTTTTATGAGCCTGTCAAGTCCTTCTTTTGACCCATTTTGCCAAAGGAAAGGAAGTTGCCTAATAATTATGCACACCTGATATAGGGTGTTGATGTCATTAGACCACACCCCTTCTCATTACAGAGATGCACATCACCTAATATGCTTAATTGGTAGTAGGCTTTCGAGCCTATACAGCTTGGAGTAAGACAACATGCATAAAGAGGATGATGTGGTCAAAATACTCATTTGCCTAATAATTCTGCACCCCCTGTAGTACACACACACAAAATCATAATATAGTCCATAATAGAGTCCTTAGCTTAGTAACAGGTAAATTGCCCCCCTTAGGCACACTAGCTGCTTGTCTTTAAATGTAAATGTTGGTCTTGAAATTGTGCATAATTATCAAGCACCTATCAGACAATGACCATTAACAGCAAGCACCTATCAGACAATGACCATTAGCAGCAAGCACCTATCAGACAATGACCATTAGCAGCAATTACCTATCAGACAATAACCATTAGCAGAAAGCACCTATCAGACAATGACCATTAGTAGCAAGTACCTATCAGACATGAAGGAAGCACACAATGTATACTGTTATATTAGTTTAAAATGTAAACATGTTTTTCTTTGCATCTTCCAGGTTTAAATGCTGAGCATAAGGATGATAGAATCATTTTCAGTACTGTTTTTCTTTAAACAAATTTAAATTTGATGTTACTTGTCAGGCTTTTTAATAATGATCATATTTTAAGGGAGATGAAAATGCATAATGTTAGGCACTTCATGGCAAATCATATATAAAACAGATTAAGAATCAGTTAGGATTTCCTGCATACATTTCTAGTACATTTTCAGTTTATAGTTTTATTATAATAGGTTGAAAACAAGTTGTATTCTGAAATGCCAACATATAACTGCCGACAAAGATCTGCGTTACTCCAGGAGTCAGTGGTGCAAAAGTGGGCATAGACTGTTACCTGAGAGCAAGGCAAGTGGGCTCTCTCATACATTTGCTCTATCACATTGCCTCTGCCTGCCTACTTAGGTTTTAGACCTCTCACGATTTTCCACCACTAATCCTCCCTTTCCATTACCAAGTTAATCTTTCGACTGCTGTAAATATGTGACTGTTGTTACTTATGTTTCCATGGCATACCTGGTTTATACACAATTATAATTTATATCTCCTCTGAAAGTTGTGAACTTTACCTATAATATGACTATACACCACTGAGAACTACCGCGTGGCTCTTAGTGTCAGGGTTCCGGAAGGTGTGTGAGCAAAGATCTGTGTGAACTTTCTTGTGCCCAAACCGGTACTTACCCCAAAAACTCAGTCATCCTGTATGGTCCCGGACCGGTAAATCTGAGCATCGCTAACGCAGCTAAAAAAAGAAGGAAACTTAAAAAAAATGTGCTCTCCCTGCTACCCGCCCATAGAAATGACCCAACTCGCATACTGAAAATTGTGTGATTAGCAAAGGTATAGGCTATGTTATGGGCGGCGAAACAGGCACTTAGAAAAAATGTGCAAAGGGCTATGGCAGGCTATACCTCTCTATCGCACATGCGGTAAAAAAAAAGGGATTTTTTTTTTAATGAAACTGGACAGTCTAGACTAAAACATTTTTTGGCTGAATAAATATAATTTTTCTAATAGGGGGGCTATTGGAGAAATTATATTTATTCAGCCAAAAAAATATTTTTTTTTCTTTTTTCTTAGAGGGTTCATGTGCGCCTGTGCTCCTATGTAGGAGCCTCCACTGCAGCATACCCTTTTAAAAGTATCTTAAAGGGACAGTCTACTCCAGAATTTTTATTGTTTAAAACGATATATAATCCCTTTTTTACCCATTCCCCAGTTTGCATAACCAACACGGTTATATTAATATACTGTTTACCTCTGTGATTGTCAGGATTGATGAAGAATAGGAGCTCGCTAGTGAAGTATAGTTAGCATGACCACTAAACAACACAGGAGTGCATGGTACAGAAGGAATATCCAAAAGCAAGGTCCAATGTTCCGAGGTCAGGGCAGGCAGCAAAGGTTTATAAACGGTATAACAAGAGGTCAGGGCAGGCAGCAATAGTTCATAAATGGTATAACAAGCAAATAGTTCATAAACAGTATAACAAGCAAGAAGTCAGGGCAGGCAGCAATAGTTAATAAACTGTATAACAAGCAAGAGGTCAGGGCAGGCAGCAATAGTTCATTAACAGGAAACAAGGCAGAAAGTTCAGGTAACCAAGATTCATACACAAGACTTAACTCAAGGATAACTGAGCACTGAGTCTACTGAATATCAGTGCTTTATAGGGTTGGTAAATGAGTGACAGCTGGTAAGGGGTGTGGACTTGGCTTTAAATCTCTTGCATCTCCTGTGAAATACGGTTTGTCCAATACTGCATTGCTGCCACTAGGTGGAGTGCTTGTGCAACCTCTGCAGTAGTCTAGGTACTCTCTGCAGTTTATAGAGAAGAGAAACAATGTTGCACCAATATGGAGGACTCCAGCAGCAGCTCATGGAGGTACTGCTGGCTTTGCACTGCTAACTCCGGACACCAATGGAGGACCAGCAGGAGTACCCTCGGCAGCATTAGTAAAGGTAAGTGCATTACAGTGATTATCTTGTCTTTAAGCCTTTGCAGACTGCCCCCTTAGTTCAGTTTTTTTGACAGACGTGCATTTTAGCCAATCAGTGCCCTCTCATAAGTAACTCCACGGTGTGAGCACAATGTTAACTATATGGAACACATAAACTAACACCCTCTAGCTGTGAAAAACTGTCAAATGTATTCAGATAAGAGGCGGCCTTCAAGGGCTTAGAAATTAGCATATGAGCCTATCTAGGTTTAGCTTTCAACTAATACTAAGAATACTAAGAGAAAAAAAGAAAATTTGATGATAAAAGTAAATTGAAAAGTTGTTTAAAATTCCATGCCCTATCTGAATCGTGAAAGTTTAAAAATCTTGTTGTTGGGTGGCCTGTTCTGGTGTAGCATTTCCACCCTTTTTGGAACTTGGCCAGATGGAAAATATTTGAGAAGGGACATTTCTGTCAATGGAGAATTGACATGAAGGCAGCTCGTTAGTTGCATATAGCTATACTGTACTGTTATCTTTAATACCTTCCTCCCAGAAGACACTGGCCCTCTTTGAAGCACTGGTTTGAGACAGAGCTAGATTGGAGAATGCACACAGATGATGATGCATAATTCACCTTGAGCCACATTCGACAACAACTCATCACAGTTAATAATTACAGGCAGGTGAGAATCAGCAACAGAACCTTGGATATTATAATACTGCTGATGGTCCAAGACCAACAACATGAATGAAGTGCATATAATACATACACAGCTCCGCACCTGGTATTTCCTTATGGAGCAACGGTATAAGCTCCCAAAATATAATACAAAGGGGCATATTTATCAATGTGCGAGCAGATATGATACAAAGTAACGTATCATGTCCGCCGCACATCGATAAATGCTGACAGCATATGGTGTCAGCATTAATCATTGTACCAGCAGTTGTGAACTGCTGGTGCAATGCCACCCCTTGCAGATTCATGGCCAATCAGCAGCTAGCAGGGGGTGTCAATCAACCCGATCGTATTCAATCAGGTTGAATTCTGTCCGCTGCCTTAGAGCAGGTGGACAAGTTATGGAACAGCGGTCTTTAGACCGCTGCTTCATAACTTCTATTTCTGGAAGGCTCGCCGGAAACAAGGGGCATCAAGCTCCATACGGAGCTTGATAAATATGCCCCAAAGAGTGCAATGTCCACAGCACTAGATTACATCCAAATTTTTATTCAAGCATATAGACAGGTAAGTTTGCTTTTTACCTGTCTTTATGGTTGAATAAAAATTTGGATATAATCTAGTGCTGTGGACATTGCACTCTTTGTATGAATTAAATACATGATGTTTACAAAAATGACCCTTGAATGTCTACACTTTACTACATTTGAAGGCAAACTCACAGACCCTTCTTGTATAATTGGGGGAAATGATTGTAAAGTTTTTATTGCATCCAATTTAGAAATCATCACTAGAGGTATACTTGGCATGTAAATTGATGTTTCTTCATTTTTCATAATTTTTTATGCCTGTCTTTTTCTTAAATTCCACTTGGCTTGCCATTGTAATGCTATGTAGTTATGTGTTTCTTTATTGACAAGGATGTGGTGTTCTTTGTCTTCCCGCACCTATTTCTTACTGTACCCTACCTTTTGAGATTCTATTTCACAGTATGTCTCCTAAACGAAACACCAAACAGTATAAGCTACATAAAATCGCAAGGTTCAAGCACACTGGCCACCAATCAAATGCTGATATAGAAGGCTCTTCAGATATGTTTTAATAACCTACAAATGTTCTCTACTCCTGTAATTTTAAACTAGTTTTCACCAGGCTGTTCTCCAAAGTTTTATTATGTATTAAAGTACTACTAAATGCAGTATAATTGCATATTTAACATGTGCATAAGAAAAAGACACTACAGGGGGGCAAAGCCTGGCCACGCAGACAAATGGCCGTATAGTCAGATAGCTCCATAACAACAGCAGGACCACCACACTTCTAGGACATCAGTGGCACTCCAAAACCGACTTACCAGTTGTTGGAATGTATCTACAGTAAGACGTGACACAGCTGGTCGCCACTGCATCGCTGACCTCCTCACACTGAGCGGTCGTCTCCTCAGAACGATCTCCCGTCGCCATCTTGATCACTAATTAGGCCCTCGCATGCAGTCACAAAAACACAGCTTACGAGCCCTGTTTGCGGGGCAGATATCACAGGAGACGAGGGCCTTCTCCCCATCACGGTAAAGTGACAGCGGACACTCAATGTCGGCCCTCAGCTCATGCTTTACTTAACCAGGTACGCCATACTAATACTAGTACACAGCAACCAATAACAGTCCTACCTTGTGGCCGAATATGTGTTACTGGTAATTTACCTACTACACAATGAGGACAACCACACTTAATTTTAGAAACATAAGATGGTATAAAAGGACTAGGGGGAAGAAAAAGAAATACCAAAGATTAAGGCAAAGCGCCATGATCCAACCTTAGTCTCTTAAATTATATCCTGCAGTTAATATAAGAGTCTCAAGGCGCACTCAGAGCATACAAGGGGAAAACCTTAAAGCCACAAAGTGGAGCTGAACTGAAAAATCTGCAATCTTTATCTGTCCCTACACATAGTACAGTTCAACTAAATACTACACAAGTTAACAGCATAATTTTTTACACATTGATGGTGACTTGCGTGAGTGTACAACAACATAAACCCTAATACAAGAACATGAAACATCAAATAACTCCAGCAAGGTAATTCTTGTGCCCTGAAGGAAGCTAGGTGGGCACCCTTTGGGGCAAAAAATAAATAAATGAAAGAAATTTCAACAACTCTACGTAGCCAAAATGGCTTAAAAAAACCTTAAAGGGGACAAGCACCTTAAAACACAACCTAATCTAACCGGCTCTGTCAGCTCATTTTTTCAGCCAGTTGAAAACCAAGGCAATGCTGCACCCTGCAACCCCGAAGTCACGGAGTCAGAACAGTTGGCACCTCGATCTACACCGCTATCTCTACGGATTACATAGTACAACTTAAAGAGGATATCTCTAAACTCCCTACAAAAGAGGACTTTGATTCTCTCAAACAGCTAATTACCTCTGAAATATCCACCATGCGCAAAGAAGTCAAGGAATTGGGATATAGAGTTGAAGAGATAGAGGAAACACAAGACACTGTTAACAACATGATGGATTCCATCTCCATGCAAGCCAACATACAAGATTCAAAATTAGACCTCCTTCAAGAAAAAGTTGAGGACTTGGAAAATAGAAGCAGGAGAAGTAACCTCCGCTTCCGAGGTATCCCTGAACATATTAAAACCACAGAATTACAACCTTACCTCCAATGTCTATTTCTACACCTCAAAGAAAACCCACAATCCCCACCGGTAGAAATAGAAAGAGCTCACAGAGCCCTCAGACCGCCAACTCCCACCAATACCCCTCCATGGGACGTAATTATAAAATTTCTAAGGTTCTCTGACAGACAAGAAGTTTGGCAGAAAGCAAGAAAGGCTTCTTCAATCTCATACCTGGACCACTCAATACAAATATATCTGGATCTCTGCCCTAGCACTATCCAAAAAAAAAGAGACACCAGATTTCTCACTTCCATCATAAGGGAAAAGCAGATAAAATACCGATGGGGATTCCCCTTCAGCTTGATCATACCACATGAAGGTACCACCCTCATATAAAAAGGTCCGCAGGACTTAGACAAGATTTTGAAAAGTCTGGGTATCCCGCTGTAGCTTCCGGACCCACCATCTACTGCAATTGAAAATCCAGAGCACAACAAAAATAGCTCCTCTACAAGACCACCGTGGCAGAGGGTTAATTCTAAAAAAAGGAAAGACAGAAACAATGCTAATATATCTCCCACCAAGGACATTACTTGATCCTGAGGCTTTCGATTGTAGATTGATCCCTTTGTATGTATCACTATATTTACAATACAATATGCCCACAATTAGCTTATGTTAACATTAATGGTATATTGTCCACATTTCTTCCATTCCCTTACATAAAAGGGAGGGATAGACAGTGATAAAAGGGGAAAAGAGGAAGAAGAGGGAGAAAAAATATATACTTTCCTAGCAATATGCTTTCTCCTTTGAGACAGGTACTCCAATTGTTTATTTTCCCTGTTTTGGTCTTATAACCAGGCTTTATATACTCTTATGTATTCTATATCTAAATACATTTCAACTGTTTTATATGCAAATTTTCACAGGTCCCTGTAATTGTTGGACCCCTACCTTGGATGGTGTTTGTTTTGTATTTTACACTGTTTATCTCCCAAGATAAGTTGTTTGTTTACTCTCACTTTCTTAGTTTTTATTTATGTTTTTTTGTAACGGATACACGCATGGAAAAAATAATGTACGCTTGAACCATATTTGTTCTACTTTCACAACACTAACTACTCCAAAATGCAACCTCCTTTTCCCACTACTTTTGACACCTTAACTGTTATCTCAATATATCTCAGGCCTACCCCCTCCTCATCACCACACAAGATAAAAGGAAATTAAATTTCCTCTCAATTAACACTAAGGGTCTGAATAACCCTCATAAATGGAACGTAGCTCTTAGGGATATTATTCACAAAAAATAAGACATTATTTTCCTACAGGAGTCACACTTCCTTAAAGGTAAAGAACCTAAAACCTTCTATTACTAATTTGGCCCGGCTTTTTACGCCTCAAATGCTGTCAAAACAAATGGTGTCAGAATACTTTAAAAAAAAGACATTCCTTTCCAGTCATACAACACATACCGTAATAAAGAAGCCAGATACCTTATTCTAGTCAGGAAGTTATATAGATACCTTATTCTAGTCGGGAAGTTATTCAACACAACGGTCACTTTAGTTTGTACATATACACCTAATACTAACCAAGACAAATTTATACTGTCCTTAACAGAAAAAATTCTAGAAGTCTCAAAAGGCTTGCTAATCATGGGCAGTGACTTTAACATTAACACTATAGATCATCTGGTAGATAACAGTACATCATCTACTCCGCATAGAGTACTCAACAAAATAAAACGCCAGTTAAAAGATCTTGCTGTCCATGATGCATGGAGGATCACTCACCCGGAAACCAGGGAGTACACATTTTTCTCTCATCCACACTCATGTTTCTCCCGAATAGACTATTTCTTTTTAGACATTAATGCTTTGGCCCTACTCACTCACTTCTCCATCCAACAAACTACATGGACAGATCATTCAATAGTTTAATGCGTTATTCACTGGCCTTTGGCTTCTCCTCCCTCGTACACTTGGAAGTTAAATTAAAGCCTCCTGAAGCATCCTTTATATAATGAAAAACTAGAAAAGACTTTAACAGAATATTTTTCCTTTAATGTAGACTCAGCTACAAATTTTCAAACAATATGGGATGCTCATAAAAGTATGATGAGGGGAGAGCTGATAAGCCTGCAATCCCACCTTGTTAAACAACAGCGACTAGCACTACATAACTCACTCAACAAAGTATCAGAACTTGAAACACGACTCTGACAAAATCCTACAGATAATACTCTCTCTTCCAACCTACAATCAGCAAAACAAGTGGTACTGGTTAACCAACTATTAGACAAAGAATACAAACATCTGGCCAATAAACTCCACCAAACTTATTACGAAGGTGACAACAAATGCAGCAAGATCTTTGCTCGCAAACTAAAATGGAAAAAAAATAGATCCTATATCCTCTCAATCAAATCTGCCCCTAACACAGTACATAACGACACCTCCACTATAGAGGAAGCATTTTTGGGCATATTACCAATCCCTATATAATCTCCCACAAACATCCCTCAACTCCTCCCCAAATTTCCCTCCTAATACTGACCACCCGATCAATCAATATTTTTCTGATACTAACATCCCAAAACTAATCCAAGAAGAAAGGGACTATCTCGATAGGCACTTCACTCTAGAAGAAATTAAAAAAACTATTTAAGATCTACCCTGAGATAAGGCCCCCGGCCCAGACGGTTTCACCAATTTTTACTATAAGCAATATATTTATATCTTATTTCCTCACCTGCTCACCCTCTTCAACTCAATCTCAGAGTTCAATCCGTTTTCCGCTAACACCCTTGAAGCACACATATCAATCATACCCAAACCAGGTAAAGATATTACAAATGTAGAAAACTATTGTCCGATTTCGTTATTGAATACAGATCTCAAATTATTTGCCAAACTATTAGCCAACAGCTTAAACTCGGTCCTCCCAGACCTTATCCATAATGGTCAGGTGGATTTTGTCCCCTCTAGGGAGGCAAAAGATAACACCACCAGAGCAATTCATTTGATCGAATATGCGAAAACTCACAATATCACCCTTCTGGTTCTGTCGACCGACGTGGAGAAAGCATTAAACCGCGTTGGTTGGCAGTTCCTAAAGATGGTCCTGTTAAAAATAGGTCTGGGACGGGGTTTTATAAATAAGACTTTTGAGATGTACTCATCCCCTTCAACTCGTGTCAGAGTAAACGGTTCGGTCTCTGCCTCCTTTGAAATATCAAACGGTACCAGGCAGGGTTGTCCGCTGTCCCCCATGCTGTTCGCTTGAGCGATTGAGATACTTGTCCAAAAAATTTGGAATCATCCTGTGATGGATACCCTGGCTACCCCGACTGGGTTGGTCTGCCAAACAGGTCCTGCTTCCTCCCTGCCGACTGCAGCTATGTAGCTGGCAAGTGACCACAGCCTGTAGTCACCACTGATGCCCGACAGCACCGGTATTCAGGGTCCCACCCTGTGGCAGACTCTGGCTACCCAGACTTGGAAGCTCTGCCAGAGGGTCCTTCCTCTGCCTTGAACAGGTTGCTATGTAGCCCAGGAAAGTGATTTTAGCAGGAGCCCACCCAAATAACTAGACATACTAGCATTCAGGTGAAACAGGAACTGATTGAAAACACACACTCCTTTTATACACAAAGCTCATCTTGATAAGATACTGGACAATTCCACAATTTTCCCGCCATTCCTGCCCCTCAAGACAGACCAGCACCTCCATAGCAGCCACAGTCCCACAGAATCCCAGGACACAGGGGTGGTGGTTTTGGGGTGATCCCGGGGGAGCGGCGGCACTTCCAGGGTGTCAATTTAAATCTCCCCAGATGCCACAGTCCAAAAATCAGCGTGATTTGTCACTGGAGACCGGAGATATAGCCCGTTGAAGTTATGGGGTAGTGGTGTCAAAAACCCCTGGTTCCCAAAGGTGCTCCCCTCCGGTAATTCCCCCACCTCTTGTCATCCCTAGGCTACTAATCCCCAAAAGAGCAGAGCTCTGGTGCACATAGTTGCTGGAGCGACCAGGGGTAAAGTTAGCAGGTGTCCTGCTGTTCTGTGGCCGCCTGGGAGTTCCAGGAGCCAGGCCAGCCTGAGAGGGGTTAGGCGGGTGTCTGTTGTGAGGGGGCCTACTGGGAGTTCCAGGAACACGGCCAGCCTAGGAGGGTTTTCCCGGTCATACATCAGCTCTTCTCTTAACAAGTTTAGAACACAAAACAAGCAAACTAAATCTTCCAGAGATTGTGGTTGCTCTGAGTAGCCCAAAACCACTGAGAAACAGGGGTGAGGTTGTAGGGGGTAGGGGTTTAACCCTTGCAGCCCGGTATCCGTGACACATTCCAATATTACGGGATTACAAATCACCAATTCACATCACAAGATAATGTTATATGCAGATGACATACTATTCTGCATTACAAATTCACTGACTACTATCCCACAGCAATTAGACGAGTTTGGTTGATTGTCCAATTTCCTCATCAATGAAAATAAATCTGAAATCTTAAACATTAACCTCCCACCCATGGAAATACAAAGAGTTAGACACATATGCCCATTTAGATGGCAACCACAATCGCTCAAATACCTGGGAAAACATCTCCCCCCCAATCCAAATGATCTTTTTGCACACAATTTTAAACCGCTTCTCTCTAACATAGTCACTGACTTATCCTCCTGGAAGAGAAAACAAATTTCCTGGTTGGGAAGAATCAACACAATTAAAATGAATGGTCTCCCAAGAATCCTGTATCTGCTCCAAACTCTCCCTATACCGTTTCCAGACACGTTTATCCCCCTCTTTACAGAATAAAATATTCAAATTTATTTGGGAACATTCTAAAGCCCGGATTAATAAAAAAGATCATACAATTCCCGATGAATATAGGTGGCTTGGGAGTACCCGATCTCAAGAAATATTGACAGGCAATCTTCCTCCAATGCATTGTAGACTGGTTCTCCCACACACATAATAAGACATGGGTATAACTTGAGCATGACATAACTAACTCTCCCCACTTGGGCGCTCTTTACTGGTCCCCAAAAGACTGAAACAAATTTCCTCAAAACTCTACTCAAACAATTTGAGAAAAATTCCATGTTTGGGACAAGGTCCTTGTTGATTATCCGCATGTCTCTACCAAAACATCTCCTCTGACACCACTAACTCACAACTCTGAATTCAAAGCAGGTCTCATGAACCAAAAAAAGATTCTAGGAAAAACTAACAGATCTCTACATATCTACCACTTGGGTAATATACAACAATCTAACACACCATTTGACTTAGTGAACATGGGATATCCTGTCTTCCAAAACTGGCTCTTTTACAGGCAATGCCACTCATACATTTTGAAACACCCTCAAAATAATCATATGCTTAGGTCCCTAATTCAGTTTGAATCTCTATGCACTAAATCAACGCCCACAAAACATGCCCTCTCCTTAATTTACACTATGCTGCAACAGACTGTACCCAATCAAACTCCTTATTTTATAGACAGATGGAATTCTGAACTTGGGACGGATATATCATATGCAGAACCACTCAATATATATACTTGTAAAAAAACTCCTCTATCTCAAGTAGGTTTCTGGAACGAAACCTTAAAATTCTGCAGAGGTGGTACCTAACCCCAGCACGGTGTAAAGTTTTTTTATAAATTAAACTCAGCAAGATGCTGGAGGTGTGGCTTCCCAGAAGCTCACTTGGCCCATATCTGGTAGCAGTGTCCAAATCTATCTGACATATGGGAAGCAGTCTCTTAAGAAACTAGCAAAATTCTAGAATACCCTACCCCTCTAGACCCCTGCCTCTGGCTATTTAAAAAAAATCCTAAAAACCTCACCATGCTTAAAAGAAAATTGCTTTCATGTGACAGACATCAGCCAATCACAGACTAGCATACATATACCCTGTGAGCTTGTGCACATGCTCAGTAGGATCTTGTTCACCAAAAAGTGTACATTTAAAAAGACTGTGCAAAATTTGATAATGGAAGTAAATTGGAAAGTGTCTTAAAACTGCATGTTATATCTGAATCATAACAGTTTATTTTGACTTGAGTGTCCCTTTTAAAGGTAGAAATATCAAAATTAAGGAACGACGTCACTGATATAGTATTCTGAGTTTAGTCATTGAAAGAAGGAGCTGAAGCCCAGCTCACGGACTTATGGTCACTCTATCAACACATTTGCAACCATAAGGTCCTTATCACATTTTGTTTTTAAAAATTGTTTGTATATTTGATGATGTAATGTACTGGCAAATGTGAGGGCAACTATAGCCCTATTTAAAGATGAATGTTTTGCATTGTAATTGAGTCTATGATTAACTGCCACTAGGGGGCGCGAAACGCGTCAGCCTTCCTAACTGTCCATGTCTGTCTAGGTTTTATTCAATAAACCTGTTTTTTTCATTCCGGGCCTGTTGTGCAGCCTTTTTCATGTTAACCACAAGGTCTTTATCATCCCCAAATCTGTTACAAATCAAAACCTTTACAAAATCTCAGCTC
Organism: Bombina bombina; assembly: GCF_027579735.1. NCBI lineage: Eukaryota > Metazoa > Chordata > Amphibia > Anura > Bombinatoridae > Bombina > Bombina bombina. The sequence continues at coordinate 114,735,475 of NC_069505.1, forward strand.
CCAGTCCCTCCTTTTCCCTTGAAATGGTCCATAGATCTCTGAGACCCAAGCTTCCTAAACAGATGCTTCTGAGAAATGTTATACTTTAATTCAAGGACTATAAAGATAAAGATAAAGAAGAGATCATGTTCCTCGCTTGTCAGCAGTAAGCTGGTAAATTTGGATATCACCCTCTTTAGTTTTTGTCGATCTCTCTCCACAAACTTTACAGAAGAGACATTCTTTACAGCTCTCCTCCTTTTTGCACTAAAATAATTTCATCTATCATTATTTTGGTTGGGCAAATAGGAGATTTGACACTATCTGTCTGTGTACCCACTTTCTGCATTACATTAAAACTGTATCCTACCTTCTAGCTATACTGATATTCAGCCCTAGTCTATGTCCCTGGCCTATGTCCCTAGTCAATGTTCCCAATGCCAACCAGACCTAAAAACAAGTCAAGAATATGTCTTCTTCTAAGACAGTAAAGCCAACATAAACCCACTCTACTATGTATCCTTTTATATGGGCTGAATATTTGCATGTTTTACTGATAGTTAATGTTTTGAGTATCCCTTTTGCTTCCTTTCTTTGTAAGATCTCTTGATCTTCTTTGCACAACGTGGTTGAGAGCTTTTCTGGGAGAAGGTTACTTTTCTATCCCTAGGTACCATGTTTTTTTCATACCAGTTAATTAGTTTATTGGTACAAATATCTTGGTATACTATAACAATTTTTTAAATTGTTTTGCAACCTCATACAGTTCCTCTGCAGATGTGGTTTTCCATGGTACTTTGAGTCATACTTTTCATTCCTACATTCTTTAAATTTTTAACCATTAACATTATTTCCCAAAATGTGAAGAGATTTAATGTCCCTTAAAATTATTCATTGGTATGAGATACCAATACAAAACAAGGTACTATTTTTTGCTTTTACAGGATATACACTTCAAATGTAACATAAGACCTTGATATTTCTAAAATAACTTCCCAATACACATTCACAGCTCTCATACAAAAGGGAGTGGCTACACAGATACATAAATCTCTACCTATCAAGGTCCCCCTTAACCCTTAAATGGATAGTTATAACCCTAATTTTTACATTCTGAAATACACACTGAAAACAGTCTTGGCTTGTTATAAATCTCTATGACTCCATGACTTTTGGAGGTATGTGCATGACCACACTCGTGATTAAAAAAGCTTATCCTATTCCTTAAAAGATACTGTATCTACTTCTACTTCATATTTACCATAAATAAAAAGAGAGAAGCACTCAACCTGGGAACGAACAATAGCATAATAGCTTGTTCTATGGCTAGTTACCAACCAAGAAGCAGCCTCTTTTTGCTCAACATGTGCCTTTCACAGAGAAGAACTTTCCTGAAGCATATCAATCTGATCCTGACTTCACAGTACAGTCCAGCCCCGAAATACCAGGCAATCCCTCTCTGAACGAGAGAAACAGCAAAACCCCAGACGTACATTTCGGTCTATTGTGGGCCTCGTCAGTGAGGTGCAGCTATATCCCTCTAGGCATACTGAGCAACGGGTCCACGTCTGGATTCCCGCATCACACTTGGGTGGGTGGTAACTAGCCATAGAACAAGTTATTATGCTATTGTTCGTTCTCAGGTTGAGTGCTTCTCTCTTTTTATTTATTCATATTTACCATGCCTAATACAAGTGAGGGATCCACAGTAATAATTTAAGTTCTGGCCATAACTCCAGGCATATCTATAAACTTATTATAACTGAAGTGGAATAATGGGATTAATTTGTCACATATTTTATAGTATGATTATTAATATCCGTAAGAACTATGGTACATATTTGGCTTTGAACTTCCATTCTGTGTGGAAAATGAATTTGTAGTTTCCTTGTTTTACTGTGTGTCATCTAAATATCCATAAGCTCAGCACTCAATGATTCATAAAGCTAAACTGCTTAAAATATGTTGGATTTTTTTTTTTATCTTCTTTTGTATATTTTTTTATCCTTGATGTTACCATGGTAATTTTATTTTATGACAAAAGACTTGAACATTTTACAGTGTTTCTATTTTTCTTTATTGTTTTTGTTTGCAAGTGTTTAAAATTTGATATGTTAGGGGCGGAGCCGGCCAGCAGAGCTAATGGCCGCAACAGCTTATAGCTCCATGATCTGAAATTCGCTTGGGCACTAAATGAAGCCTTAAAATTAATCTTTTTAAACTGCAAAGTCAGCCATCTGCATATCACTAACCAGCAGATCCCAGCAATATAATTGTTAGAGCCGGATGCAAAATTAACAGACCCGGTTTCTAAAGGTGAGGCCTGTGACGGAGAGCTCATTGCCAGTAAGGGCGCAGTAAAAAATGCAAGTAGCGCTCAAACCACGGTGGGCCCTAGGACAGCGTGAGACTTTGCCTTTGGACGATTGGACAGCAGCTGCATCTACAGATATCCCCCAACACTAGAGGCCTAGGAACACCGGAGGTGCAGGTATCACATACCGCCACAAATGTTTCATGCACAGCACCTTTCTCTAAACTAATAGCTATACTCACGGCCTACTATTAAAGCTCTTAGGCACAATAAGGCACGGCTAATAACACTAGGCCGCACAATAACGATCCAGGCAGATAGCTGAGCAAGATCAACAATGAAGCTCAGCCATTACAAAGACACGCCGCCGTACATTCCCATCACCACTCTATCATTTACTAGCACAGACAGAGAACCACCTAGTATGGCGTCTAAAAATAAAAACAAGACCGACAGAACACCTAGGACTCCTGCACCTTCAGGGAAGTTGAACTCCTAGAATTGGAGGATCAACTTGAAGAGACACAGAAACACTCTGATAACACTACAATGGCACTCCAACATCAGCATAAAGACATCGAACAGCTCCAAAATCAAATGGAGGACCTTGATAATAGAGGGTGCCACCAAAATCTGCGAATACGGGGAGTACCTGAAAACATTCTACCCGCTCAGCTGCCCTCCTACCTAAAAAACCTGTTCAGATTCCTTCTAGAAAAAGAAAGCGACCCTATTCCTCTAGATAGAGCACATAGGGCACTAAGGCCCAAGCCACCTAATTCCTCCACTCCAAGAGACATTGTACTCTGTTGTCACAGGTTCATAGATAAAGAAAAAATTCTACAGGCTGCGAGACAGAAATCACTGATTCATTTTGGAGGACCACCTACAAATATATGCTGATCTAAGCCCCATAACGCTTTTAAAACGCAGGGACGCGAGATATTTGACCCTACATTTACAGGATCTGGGAATACAATATAGGTGGGGATTCCCCTTCGCCGTCAAAGTGCTAAAAGAGGACAAGACTGTCATTTACCGGGGACCAGAGGATCTGGAACTCTTTTGTAAACAACTGAACATTGCACAACCTTCTTTACCAAGTTTAAATGAAGATATAAAGGGCATACGCAAACAGCACCTGTCAGCAAATAAACAGCAAAGGTCAACATAGTACACAGTGGCAAATAAAAGAAAAGCGGTGGTCGATAGTCTCTCCCCTCTAGCCTCTACATCTACCGATCCACCCTGATCAGCACTTCTAACTGTACTGGCTGAAACACTACCTACAGTCATGGCTTTCGGAATGGAGCTGAATTTTGTATACCCTTTTTTCACCACTGACTGATTTTGAGTGATCCCTAACAGGACTGATAAGTATAATAATAATAATGATGATACTCTTTTGAATGACTCTCAGTTGCCCAAGCTGAGATTATTGGCAAATCATCTGCCTTGAAGTACCCTCCCCACCCCATATTTCTACTTTCGTCACTAGGATGAGAGACTCTAGACCTACCATTCCGAGGTTCTTTAGAAAACTTTCGGATACAGTTATAATGTTGTACTTAGTATTTAGTTTAGAATTGTGTTCATTTTTTCTTTTTTTTTCTTCTTTTTCTTTTATTATGGTTATTTGTTTTTAATGCTGGCAATCCAAAAATGTATGTCTACTTTTTCCTGTTTTTTAAGGGGTAAATGTCCCCCTTCTGCACATCACATCTGCAGGCCCGTGGATAAATTTTCCATCACATCTAAACTAGCATGGAGTTCTTTCCACACCTTCCTAGACCTCAGCCGTCAGGTAAGATTACAACACCACAGACGATGAAAACCTTTTCGACTCCACCATGACTACTCCTAAAATACAAATATTATCACAAAACGCGAGAGGGCTTAATTCTCCAACAAAACGCTCAGTAGTACTGAAGAGCCTAGCTAAACACTCTGACTCTATAATTTTTCTACAAGAAACCCATTTTCAATCTGGAGCTGAACCACGTTTGGCTTCTAGGGACTTCCCTGAGGGATATCATCACTCCTTTGTCAACAAAAAATGTGGAGTAAGCATCCTCTTTCAGAAAAACTTACATTTCCAACTCCAAAACAAAATCACTGATACTGGAGGCAGAATACTGATTTTAATTGGCCTTCTCCATAATAGACCTGTAACCCTAGTCAATCTATATGCTCTGCATAGTAATAAACACAGGTTCTTCCAACAACTACTCTCGCTTATCATAGAACATCAGAAGGGAATACTGATAATGGGAGGCGACTTAAATGCAACACTCGACCCTACTCTAGATACATCCACAGAGTCCACATGCTCCGGTAATAGAGCCCCAAACACCTTGTACTCTTGTTTAGAGCAGCTGGGATTAATAGATGGGTGGAGAATACAACACCCAGAGCAGCATAATTATACATTCTATTCCCACCCTTGGTCGACATATACACGCATAGACTACTTATTTATTGACAGGAATGATTTGTCTTTATTAGTAGTATTCAATCGACACCATGGTCAGATCACTCGGCTACTAGCATAAGTCTCGACTGGCCAGACAAGCCAGTTGTTCCCTATATATGGAGGCTAGATGAGTCACTGATACATTACCCTGAATCACAGGAAGCTATCAATAAGTCCCTGACAGAATATTTTCAATTTAATGATAACGCTGAAACACACGCTAAATTCATCTGGGAAACACACAAGGCGGTAATTAGAGGGGAATGTATAAAACTTAAGGCCTATTAGAAGAAAAATTATAACTCAACCATCACAACATTGACATCGAAGTTGAATCAGGCAGAACTAAAACATAAACAAACACCCAAAGATCGCTTATTACTCTCCCACGTCACGAAACTCAGAGGTGATATACAAGCGCTGCTAACAAAAGAGGCACAGCGTAGAGCACTATCACTAAAAAAAAAAAACCTTCTTTTATGAGGGCAATAGAATTGGCCCACACTTAGCCAGAGCATTAAAATCCAGACATGTAAAATCCCAGATTGGCAAATTGACCACTACAGATAATCGAACACTATTAGACAGCAAAGAGATAGCGAACCACTTTGGAGTCTATTATAGAGAGCTCTATAATCTCCCGTCCTGACAACAACAAAGTATACAGGCAGACATGCTAGATTATATTAAGGAAGCAGACCTACCCACGACCCCTCCCTCATTGGTAAAGGAATTAGAATCCCCTATCACCCTACAAAAGGTCATATCCTTCATATCGACCCTGCCCTCTGGAAAGAGTCCAGGCCCAGATGGCCTAACTAATTCATACTATAAAAAATATAAGTCTCTTCTAGCACCACACCTGCTTAGACTGATTAAAACCTTAGACGAGGGACAGGAATTACTCCCAGAGATGCAAATAGCACATGTCTCCGTTATTTTAAAACCCAATAAGAAACTCACTGACCCCAAAAGCTACAGGCCAATCTCCTTATTGAATACTGACCTGAAAATAATGGTTAATTAAAATTCTCACGGAAATAGTACATATAGATCAAGTAGGATTTGTCCCCCATAGAGAGGCCAGAGATAATACCATCCGAGCTCTGACCTTAATGACTCATGTGTCACATTATAAAATCCCGACGGTCTATGTAGTAACAGACGCGGAAAAAGCCTTTGACAGAATTAACTGGAAATTTCTCCGGGGAACACTAACAATGATCGGTTTAGGCCCAAATATGCTTCAGAGACTATTCGGCTTAAACACATGCCCCACAGCACAAGCAAAGGTGAATGGCCTCCTCTCCAGTCCCTTTAAAATTAGTAACAGAACAAGACAGGGGTGCCCTTTGTCTCCGTTGCTATTTGTCCTTACTATGGAAGTGCTGGTGTCACACGTCAGGAGAAATCAACTGATTAAGGGAATAGAATTGGGTAATAATAGTTTTAAAGTTGCATTATATGCAGAAGAGCTTAGGGGTGGGCTAGATGACAATTATCAAGGGACAATAGAGTGGTCATATACCACACCATTGGTTAAATTTACAAAAGATGCCAGACTGTTAAACAGAGACCAATTGACGGAGATAGCAAGTGGTACCTATGCCTTGTGGTTAAAGCATATGCAACTTACACATTTAATCCTCACATCAACCCATAGAGCTGATTTTCTGTGACCTCTCACTTCATTTAAAAAGCTTTGCCTGGCAGGCATACCTCTTCCACAGTCACTCTTTAAAATGCGCTCATTGATACAAAAGTCGCAATTCACTAATTTACCATCTTACACGGTGAAATGGCAGGAGGAGTTAGGCGAGATCTATACAACTAAAGAATGGAAATCTATATTCCATAATACCCAAAAGTCTTCAACCTCCCCTAAAATATTAGAATTAAACTACAAAGTACTAATGTGGTGGTATCTTACCCCTACACGTATACACTCTATATACACGTCAGCCAATGTTCATTGTTGGAGAGGATGCAAAACTAGAGGTAGCTTTAGACACATGTGGTGGGACTGCGCAAAACTAAGACAACTATGGTATCCAGACCCACTTCCGCAAAATTCTGATTTTAAATTGACACCAAGCGTAGCACTACTGAACAAACTACCAGACTACTCCTGCAGACTTAGAAGACAATTACTGCAGGTGGGAGCAAACGGAGCAAAATCCCTGATTGCATTGAATTGGAAAACCCAAGAACCCCTATTAGCCCACACATGGATATAAAAAGTCACAGAGCTTATTGTAATAGAAGACTATGGCTACTTAAAAAGACAGAAACTCCCCTTCGCGCATGACATGAGGTTTATATGGGAGGACTCATTACATTCCCTTCCTAAAGACTCTGACTGCCCAAATGACGAGACTGAGACTGACGATCTGGTGGCTGAGGGCCCCTCCTGTTCTATGGTAACTAGCCATAGAACAAGATATTATGCTATTGTTTGTTCCCAGGTTGAGCGCTTCTCTCTTTTAATTTATGCAAATTATGACACTTAGGGAAGTCTCCCTAAGTGTGATGCGGGAAGTCAGACGTGGACCTGTTGCACAGTGTGCCTAGAAGGATATGGCTGCACCTCACTGACAAGGCCCACAATAGGCCGAAACGTGCATCTGGGGTTTTACTGTTTCTCTCATTCAGAGAGGGTTTGCCTGGTATTTCGGGGCTGGACTGTACTGTTAAGTCAGGATCAGACTGATATGCTTCAGGAAAGTTCTTCTCTGTGAAAGACACATGTTGAGCAAAAAGAGGCTGCTTCTTGGGTGGTAACTAGCCATAGTACAAGCTATTATGCTATTGTTCTTCCCAGGTTGAGCGCTTCTCTCTTTTTATTTATGCAAATTATGACACTTAGGGAAGTCTCCCTAAGTGTGATGCGGGAATCCAGACGTGGACCCGTTGCTCAGTATGCCTAGATTGATATGGCTGCACCTCACTGACGAGGCCCACAATAGCCCGAAATGTGCGTCTGGGGTTTTGCTGTTTCTCTCATTCAGAGAGGGATTGCCTGGTATTTTGGGGCTGGACTGTACTGTGAAGTCAGGATCAGACTGATATGCTAAAGGAAAGTTCTTCTCTGTGTAAGGCACATGTTGAGCAAAAAGAGGCTGCTTCTTGGGTGGTAACTAGCCATAGAACAAGCTATTATGCTATTGTTCGTTCCCAGGTTGAGCGCTTCTCACTTTTTCTTTATGCACTTATATATATCTATATATAGATATGTCTATGGGGCCTATTTATCCATCTCCATATGGAACTTGATGCCCCTTGAAGGCTTGACGGAAACAGAAGTTATGAAGCAGCGGTCTAAAAAACGCTGCTCCATAACTTGTCCACCTGCTCTGAGGCCGCAGACAGAAATCAACCTGATCGAATATGATCGGGTTGATTGACACCCCCTGCTAGCGGCTGATTGGCCACAAAGCAGTTTACCAGAGCTCTGAAGTCACGGTAAAGATTCTAGTATAAATCGCCATTTTGCTCACGCGATCGCGTTTACTTTCATCTCGTAATACGAGCGGTAAGCTTGATGACCCCAAACCCTTGTGATATACCGCATTATCGCTCTGGCGCAAACGTTTGCGCTCCACTCGTAATCTGGCCCTAAATGTTTTAAAATGTATTTTGTAATTTGTATGATAATTAAAGATCAATCCATTATTAAAAACAATAAAGCTTTTTAAAATGTGCTGTGTTGTGGTGTACACTCCTTAAAGATAAATATAATGTAGCAAATAAAAAGAAAGTATGTAATTTTAAAAGTAGCGACACTGTAGTTGGGTCATATGACTGGGTCAATGTCAGATTCCCCTCGGAACTAGCAGTTCTCTGTGGCTCCTGAGTTATACTTTTGATATGTGTTAACCCCTTTGTTGAGGTTAAACACATAACATTACAGGGTCACTAGTTTTAAAATTATATGCTCTAATGAATTAGAGCATGTCATTTTTCAACTATAATGACCCTTTAAAGATTGTAAATAATTGTATCCTTGAGTTAGTTTCTGCTGAAAGTGACATTTCAGTTAAAAAAAAAATCTGAATGACAGGTATCTATCTGTAAATCTGTAACAATTAGCAAGTTTCTGGAAATGCAGTGTAGGGCTTAGTATAAGCCTGGAGCAGTCTAAGGGTTAAGGCTGTAGGAGAGTGGGTTAGAAGAGAGAGGGAAGGTGCTGGGTGCAACATTGTTGCAATTTAGGGTAGGCCCCTCCTTACCAGTAGATAAGCCAAGTTCTCCCTTGCAACTTCCTCTTCTTCTCCGGATCCTGGCTGAAGCAGTTTTTTCTTAGCAGTTCTGTCATCACCAGTGCAGCTATGCATCGTTCCAGGCGTTCCACTCTGCCTCCCAGACGTTACCAGTCGGAACAGGAACCTCCTGCACCTGCAAAAGAAAAAATAAAGATAAGTGTTCAATCTATTTCTGAGGAGGATTTAGATATCATTCCCCCAACTCAATATACTACTGTTGTGTCAGCCCAGGTTCATAATGTGGAAGAGCAGGGACCTATTGATATTGAGTTAGCTCAGGAATCCCCCAGACCTCAAGCATTGCAGACCCAGCAGGCTAATTTACCCCTTGATAGTGTACAGGCCTCATTTTTAAGTGCTGTACCCCCTGCTGCTATGTCAGCAGTTTCTGACCTATTGAAAAACATAATATCCGCTATGGCTGCAGCCTCCCCAGGGCCCAGTGTGACACCAGCTGTTTTCCCTCCTGATCCTTCTAGTCAGGATCCGGATCCTGCTTTAACTACCCCCAGCAGGCATCGCCCTTTCACACCTCTCATTGAGGCACCACACGTGGCAACACGCGGTCCCCAGCCCGGCCGGAACATGGCCCCTGTAACGGCCCCTCAGCCCTCAACACCCGGACTTGCCCCTGGTCGCACCATACCCGAGGCCCATGCCATCCCAGGGCCTATGCTGCTCCCCCCGGGGCCTAGCGATCTCCTTCGCCAGCCGCGTGGTCCGGGTCCGACTTCCGGTGTCAACGCCATGTTAGTGACGTCACCGGAAGCGGACATCGGCACTTCCGGCTTGGCAGATTCCCGCGCGGTCACAAGGACATCGGCTCCCGGGGCAACGCCACTCGCAGGTGAGCACCGAGAGCCGTCCTTGGCCGTTGGCGGGTTATCAGTGGGGGGTCAGAGGGGCATTAACAGCGCAAGCAAACTGCGCAAGCGAACGGCAAATTTGAACGTTAATCCTCAGGGGCATCAAAGGGGTCGCTCCATCATAAGAGGTAGTACCAGGCAGATAGCCAGTGATAGGGGTAGGGGGACACGCAGAGTTAACCCTTCCAGGGCAATGAGGCCATTACAGTTTATACAAATGGGACATAACGCAAATGCCGTTCAGCAGGCCGCTCCCGATGTTATTAACCCACACAGGGCTGATAGTGGTTTAGTGCAAGCGGCCGCTCAGCCGCATGATATTGTGTCTAATAATAGCCTGCATGTGAATCAAGGCAATGTGCAAAGTATGCATGTTAATCAAAACATTGAGCATCATTTACCGTCTCATCATTTACCATCCCCCATTGGTGTGAATGCGGCTTTGAATGGTGTGAACGTACAAGCAGCTCCTCAGGGATATAATACACCCCTGGTTGGCATACATAATGCGAATGGGCAATCTTTAAGCCAGCTACAACATCCCATTATGTTAGGCATACAAGGAGTACAACCCCTTGATCAGGGTATCCACTCCCCCATTGCAGCCACGCAGGGCGCTCATGCACACTCATTAAACCATGCACAATCAATAAGCCAGGCATGCCATAACCCTATTGTAGACCAGCAGGGTGTGAATGCTCAGACATCTGCGAATGGACAGTCAGTGAGTCAGGGATTTCATACACCACTTCATATAGCTCATCCACCCCTTGCTACTGATAATCCAGACACATCCATTGGGCAAAGTGCTCGCCAAATTCTTTCTCTTTTGCAGGGGGCAATTGGATCACAAAGTGCAGCAAAAACACGGACCAACACTGCCACAGTCATGAGTGGGGCGGATGCAGAAGTTCCAAGCAGCATTACAGCAGGAGCAGCAGCCACCACTTCCACTGCACAGCAAGGGTCTTCAGGACTCGCCCTCCAAAACCAGCCAGCAGGCCAGCCCGTTTCCAGCATGGGTCAGGGACCTCCTGCCATTAGTCACGGTGAGAATGCTTTATTTACACACAATGACCATTCTTCCTCTGACTCATCCTCTTCTGACTCAGGGTCTGAGACTGACTCTTCCTTGGGTTTACAAGGGGCAGGTCAGAAGAAAATGTTTAGAATGATTAAGAAAATTTTAAAGAGGGGGGTCAAGCCAGATACTAAGCAGGACAGCGCCAGTAACAACGCCCCGCAAACCCCATCTACAGAGGTGCCAGCTGAACCTCTCCCTACCAGGGCCATCTCCGAAAGGCGAGCAGCCCTTTACGGGGACGCAAGCCCAGGAAAAATATACTCATTGCATAGACACCTGCGCAAAAAGGTGGTCAGTAGAATCCACCGTGGAAAATATGTTAATATCTTTGACCTTTCGGTGGAGGCGTATAGGCAGAGAGAGAGGAGCGATGAGGGAACAGGGCCTAAAAAATTTAAACGCCCAGACACTTTTGATGAGTGGCTCCAGTGCTTCAGGGTTTTTTCCTCCTGTTATATCGAAAAGTACCCCTCCCAGAGTTTGCCTATCCTAAAATACACGGACACTATTCACTGGATTCAGCGTAATCACAGTGAAGGTGTGTGGAGGGAATATGATGCTGAGTTCAGGAGGAAAATGGCAGGAAATCCTTCCCTGACTTTTGACTCTACTGACAACCAGTTGTGGCAGCGAATGGACCCAAAAGGGGGTGCACCCGCTGCTGCAACTTCAACTCAGCAATCAGCGCAGCAGTCCTTTCGCAATACCAGAAGCAGGAAACGGGGGGGAACCTGCTGGCCCTTCCAGGACAAAAAATGCGAAAAGGGTAGCGCATGCACCTTCAGACATGTCTGCAGGTACTGCTCTGGTCCACACCCTGGCAGTGACTGCATCAAGCGAAGGGACCAGACCAATAAACCCCCCTTCAGCAAACTTGGGCCAGAAAGGCGGAAACGCCAATTAATGTACATGCCATGGCACCATGGTTGTGGGCTTACCCAGACCAGGCGGCGGCACGTATGTTATGGGAGGGTTTTTCATTTGGTTTTCATATCCCCACATTTAGGCAAATCAAGGGTAAGAGATTTAATAGGAACCTTATTTCAGCATACCAACACCCCCAAGTGGTGAGGGATAAAATTAATAAAGAAGTGACTTTAGGGCGAATGGCGGGCCCCTTTGCTGCCCCACCTTTACCTGATTTGGTCATTTCCCCGTTGGGGGTGGTTCCCAAGAAAGAGCCAGGGAAGTTTCGCCTCATTCAGCACCTGTCGTACCCAAAGGGTAGCTCAGTCAATGATGCCATTGACCCCCAACTCAGCTCGGTGCGCTATCAATCCTTTGATAGCGCACTAGACCTGGTCAGGAGGGCGGGTCATGGTGCTCTATTGGCGAAACTAGACATTGAGTCGGCATTTAGGCTTCTTCCACTCCACCCCTCAGTTTTCCATCTAATGGGTTGTAAGTTTGCAGGTGTGTACTACGTGGATCGCTGCCTGCCCATGGGCTGCTCTTTGTCATGCGCCTTGTTTGAGGCGTTCAGTAGTTTCCTTCATTGGGTCGTAGCTTCAGAAGTGGGCAGCGATCCCATAGCACACTACCTGGACGATTTTCTCATTGTAGGGAGAGCAGGCTCCGATGATTGTTTATCCACAATGAACATCATGCGCAGCGTCATGAGACATTTCGGGGTGCCCCTAGCAGAGGACAAAACGCAAGGCCCCGCGTCCTGTTTAGTTTTCCTGGGAATCGAAATCGACACCCAGGCTCGGCTCTGTAGGTTGCCACCTGATAAAGTTCAGGGCATGCTTGAGGCGGTCAGAGCGGCAGTCTCTAATGCAGTTATTTCCCTGAAACAGTTACAATCCCTGTTAGGTTTGCTTAATTTCGCTTGCAGAGTTATCCCCATGGGTCGGGTTTTTAACCGTAGACTGGAAAGACAGCTTAGTGGTAGGTCAAACCCGAAATCAAAGATAACCCTAGGGAGTGAATTGCTGGCTGACCTGGTAGTCTGGGAACAGTTTCTCACGCGATTTAACGGGATTCGGGTCTGGCGTACCCCTCCCATGTCTAGCCAGTTACTGCACCTTTTCACTGACGCAGCTGGATCGCACGGTTACGGGGCCTATTTCCAGGGAGAGTGGAGCGCGGAGCCCTGGCCGGAGTCCTGGGCCCCGGCGGGCCTTACTCGAAACCTGACTCTCCTGGAGCTATTCCCCGTGGTCTTGGCGGTCGAGCTGTGGGGTGGGAAGTTGTCGAACAGGACTGTTGTGTTCTGGACAGACAACATCAGTGTGGTCTTTGCGATCAATAACTTGTCAGCCACCTCAGCAAAGGTCATTACCTTGCTGCGCCACCTGGTGTTGCGCTGTCTGGACCTTAACATCCAGTTCCAGGCCCGTCATGTCCCGGGCGTCGACAATGTTGTAGCTGACGCCCTGTCACGATTCGAATGGGCGACATTTCGCAAGTTAGCCCCCACAGCTGCAGCCGTGGGCTTACGCTGTCCTGATTTCCTTTGGCAGCTCGTCCTTCCTGGATAGCCTTACTGCCGTTGGTCCGCTCCTCCTTAGCACCATCCACTTGGCACGCCTATGCCCGCATGTGGTCTGAATGGGACGATTTCTGTGCGTCCAGGGGAGCCGACGCTGCTCAGGGGTCTAGGGACAACTTACATGATTGGCTGGTGAGTTTGCATGCCTCTGGGGCCCGTCAGGGGGCAATACAGTCCAAATTGGCCGCCCTCTCATTTTTCTATAGGGCATTAGCCATTCCTGACCCAACCAATTCCTTTTTTATTAGGCAGGTGATCAAGGGTTGGGGCAGATCGCAGCAGCGGAAAATAGACACGCGCGAACCCATCACCCGCGACCGCCTGGAGCGTTTGCTCTTGGCGCTCGACGTGGTCTGTAGATCAGATTTTGAAGCCCTACTCTTCAAAACTGCGTTTAATCTGGCCTTTGCCGCCGCTCTTAGAGTTAGTGAGGTAGTAGCACCCTCCAAGCAGGCGTCTGGGGCAGGTATACAATTGCAACATGTTAGAGCTGCCCCTGATTCCTTACTTCTTTTTCTGCCGCGATCAAAGACAGATCAGGAGGGTAAGGGAACCTGGATCCCCGTTCACCCTCAGGTGAACAGCGCATGCTGCCCGGTTAACTGCGTTAATCTTTACCTGGCTCAAAGGCCGCCTGGCCCGGGGCAATTCCTGGTCCATGCGGACGGCAGATCCCTTTCCAAATTTCAGTTCGGTAGGGTCCTAAAATTGGCGGCAGTCCAGGCGGGGCTGGACGCTAGCAGACTTGCCCCGCACTCTTTTCGCATAGGGGCCGCGACTAACGCTGCGCAAGCGGGCTCCTCGTGCGAGGACATAAAACGTATTGGGCGTTGGCGGTCCAATTGTTTCAGATGTTTAATGTTTAGATGTTAATTCAGGATACTAAAATGTTTGTCTCCACAGGCACTACCCCCGGGGTGAAGCGAATCTGGATTGTGGGCCACTCCTTTGTCCACTGGGCCTCCCTACGCTGTGCGTCCCTCCCATTTGGCCAATCCCTAGGTCTCCCTACCAACAAGGCATCCGTTAGGTGGTTGGGTGATAGGGGGATGTGCTGGCCCCAATTAGCAGGAACCATATCCGAGGCCCTGGTACGCTGGGGGAAGCCTCACATTATTATTCTTCACCTAGGGGGTAACGATGTGGGGGCCATACCAGTTTTACAGTTGATTAAGGTTATGCAGGCAGACATTGGGTGGCTAAGAGTACGCATCCCGGGGGTCATGATAGGGTGGTCCCATATAATACCCCGTCTCCACTGGAGGCATATGTCGGCCCATACGGCGGCATACCGGGTTAGGAAGAAGATCAATGCGTCTGTAGCGAAAACCGTCACTGGGTCAGGTGGCTTCGTGGTACGGCACGAAGCCATTTCGGCTGATAGAACCGAGCTATATAGAAGGGATAAAGTTCACCTTTCTGATGTGGGGCTGGATTTATTCATAGGGGACATTCAGAGAGCTCTGTTACCCCTCCTGTAAATCGGGTTGTGGGTTGGCGGCAAGGGTACCATTAAAATGCTTCCTTGTGGCGGGAGATCCTCGGTCCGGTTGCGCAGGAGAAGGTCGCTAGGGGTGAGTGATGGCCAGACTTCCGGGGAGGAGGGTAGGCCCTCACGTGCACGTGACGGTAACCCTCCTTCCTCCCTTTTGAGGGATGGTCACGTGATCTCTGCAACCCCTCAGCGTCATCTCCTTTGGGCAGAGAACCCTCTGCTGCTGTTCCCGTTGGGCCGGTGATCTCCTGCTGTTCTGGGTATCTGATCTCTATGCCGCCATATATATTTTCAGTTCTATCAGTTCTATCTAGTTTGTTAGGTTAATAAAATTTTATGGCCTGTGACGGTCACAAAATTTTTCCCATAAAAGTTTGTCTGTGGTTATTTCGCACTACATTCTCATGTACATAGTTATTTAATTAAGTTATGTTAAATCCTCTCCTCTGTGAAGAAGGATCCGGTAAGCATTTAATCCCTTAATGCAGTGTAGGGCTTAGTATAAGCCTGGAGCAGTCTAAGGGTTAAGGCTGTAGGAGAGTGGGTTAGAAGAGAGAGGGAAGGTGCTGGGTGCAACATTGTTGCAATTTAGGGTAGGCCCCTCCTTACCAGTAGATAAGCCAAGTTCTCCCTTGCAACTTCCTCTTCTTCTCCGGATCCTGGCTGAAGCAGTTTTTTCCCTCCCTCCCTTCCCCTTTTGTAATGTTTTAATGATGTGTATTTTCGACGGCACCTTAATGGCAGGGCTATGGCTACTCACCCTAGGCCCAATAAGCCATTACTGTAGGATATGGATCTCCTCTCCCTGTTATGCGGTTTACACGGCTTGGTAACAGGGAATCCTTATCTAGGTGGAAGATCTTCTTTCACCCTGGCGGCGGGAGATCCTCGGTCCGGTTGCGCAGGAGAAGGTCGCTAGGGGTGAGTGATGGCCAGACTTCCGGGGAGGAGGGTAGGCCCTCACGTGCACGTGACGGTAACCCTCCTTCCTCCCTTTTGAGGGATGGTCACGTGATCTCTGCAACCCCTCAGCGTCATCTCCTTTGGGCAGAGAACCCTCTGCTGCTGTTCCCGTTGGGCCGGTGATCTCCTGCTGTTCTGGGTATCTGATCTCTATGCCGCCATATATATTTTCAGTTCTATCAGTTCTATCTAGTTTGTTAGGTTAATAAAATTTTATGGCCTGTGACGGTCACAAAATTTTTCCCATAAAAGTTTGTCTGTGGTTATTTCGCACTACATTCTCATGTACATAGTTATTTAATTAAGTTATGTTAAATCCTCTCCTCTGTGAAGAAGGATCCGGTAAGCATTTAATCCCTTAAGGGATTTTGGAAATGAGACACAGCGTAGAGCTTAATAAGCTAAGGATTTTCTGTCATGGTTACCTTAGATTTTTCATTGAGGATATAATTTGTTACACAAGTACCTTTAACTGGTACTGGAGTGACAAATATATATGATAAATACAAATGCTTAAAGGGATATTGTACACTAGATTTTTCTTTGCATAAATGTTTTGTAAATTATCCATTTATATAGCCCACCTGGGTGTGTTTTTGTAACTCTGTTTTGCTTATTTTTAAATAACATTGTGCTGATTTTCAGGCTCCTAACCAAGCCCCAAAGGTTTAGATGTATACTGATGTATACAGACTTCAGACTGCTTCTGTTTGTATAATGGGTCTTTTCATATGCAGGGGAGGGGGGGAGGTTCTGCTACAAGCCCCTTTCAGTGGGTGTCCCAGGCCTATCTCATTAACAGTGTTAAATTAGGAGCTTCTAAATAAGTTTTTAAAAGGTTTTACACTGGATGTGTAGATCAGTATCTGTGCATATTCTTCTTTATAGCAGTGTATATTACATGCAGTTAAATAAAAATTGGTGTATATTGTTTCTTTAATGTAGTAAGGGGTCAGGAAGGAGTTAATGAAGCAAAGTAGTCAAGAAAGCGACAGGAAAACCATAATTAAACTTTCATGCTTTAGACAGAGCATGTAATTTTAAGATACTTTTAAATTCATTTCTATTAGCAAATTGAATATGTTCTTTTGGTATCCTTTGTTAAGAAATGATACAGTATGTACATATCCTCAGGAGCAGCTATGCAGTACTGGGAACTAGCTGGTGATTGGTGGCTACACACATAGGGCGTCATTTATCTAGTTGTGAAAGCAGTTTCTGGACCCACCTCACCTGAAACAATATATAGCAAGGGTCTTCAGAATCAGGATAATTAACAGCCCATGCTAGCAGGTGATTGGCTGCCAGCAAGCAGGGGGCGGAATTGCACAAGCATTACTTGTGCAATGTTAAATGTGGACAGCGTATGCTGTCCGCTAGCTGTGAGGTTCGGAGCATATGATTAAAGGTAGCGAATCATCTCTGCCGACCTATGATAAGTGGAGCCCATTATCAATTGTCATTGAATCACCAGATGTGTTCAACTAGTTCCAAGTAATGCATTTATCTATCTGTATGACAGCAATGGTGCATTTTAGAGTATTTCTTTTTGCATTTTTATGTTCCTTTAATGTGTTGGGAGCGGATGCTGTGGGTGTGAGGGGTTTCCGATAAAGTGAAATTGTGAGGCATTGAAGGAGTTAATGACAAATCCATTAGTATACCAACATTTAAATTAGTCCCCTGCTACTGTATACATAAATGAGCAGCAACCAATCAACATCCAGCTCCCAGTACTGCATTGCTGCTGTTGAGGATATGTGCATATGCTTTTTAAACAAAGGATACCAAGAGAACATAATAAAATTTGATAATGAGTGTGCTAGAGGTGTGGTCAGGATTGTTCGCCTACATTTACGTCCAGCATATGGAATTTATAAACACTTTATTGCCCTGGTCTTGGATGACATCACTTAAAGGAACTTTCATTCGTCGGGAGTCGCCGGAAGAAGAGGATGGATCCGCGTCGGCTGCTTCAAGATGGTCCCGCTCCACGCCGGATGGATGAAGATAGAAGACGCCGCCTGGATGAACATGTCTACCGGTCCGGATGTCCTCTTCTTGCCGGATAGGATGAAGACTTCGGACCCTCTTCTGGACCTCTTCTTGCCGGATAGGATGAAGACTTCGAACCCTCTTCTGGATGGATCGGTGATTCCCGGCATGGGGAAGATAAGGTAGGGAGATCTTCAGGGGCTTAGTGTTAGGTTTTTTAAGGGTTGTTTGGGTTAAATTAGGGGTATGTGGGTGGTTGGTTGTAATGTTGGGGGGGGGTACTGTATGTTTTTTTTAAATGCAAAAGAGCTGTTTTCTTTGGGGCATGCCCCGCAAAAGGCCCTTTTAAGGGCTGGTAAGGTAAAAGAGCTGTTAACTTTTTATTTTAGAATAGGGTAGGGCATTTTTTTATTTTGGGGGGCTTTGTTATTTTTTTTTTTTTAAAACAATTCTTTATTGAGATTCAAACAAACATACAAAAGTTGCAGACAGCAAAGGAATATGCATACAACAAAGGATTGGACAGGCTGGCTAAGTTCGTCTGAAGGTGTAAGTGTCATATTGTCTTTCCAATGTTTCTTAACGTTGGTTATAAGAAGGTCCATATGATACATTCCTGCCTCTGCTATTGTTGTCAACAGAGTTGCTTTGTTTTATAATTTTATTGGTTTTGGGTCTAGATAATATCTGTTGAGTCTACTAATTGCTTTACATGAAATATATGAGAATCAAATTATATTAAAAGAAAGGGGGGGGGGGAGGAATGGGGGGGGTGAGTGTTAAGGGGGAGAAAGAAGGAGTGTGTGTGTGTGTGTGGGCTAGAGATTTAGTTTTTCACGGTCTGTCTGTGAGGGTACAGAGAACAGAGGACAGAGAAGGCCCGGAGTGTTATGGGCCTACTTTTCAGTCATATATTCTTTTATTCAGCTAATGGGATTTCCTTCCCATGTCATCAGCATGAGTTCGTGTATGTCGGGTAAGCCTATTTTAAGGTAATGGTACCTTTCGAGTTGTAGCTGTGTTGAGACTAGTGATTTCCACTCCATCAGAGTGGGAGTTGAGTCGGATTTCCATTTTTTGGGGATTAAGGCTTTGGCGCTGTTCAGCATGACCGTAAGGAGAGCTCTATCATGTGTGTTGGTGAATTTTGGGAGGTCATGGTATAGCAAGGTAACTGGGTTCGGGTGGATTGTTGTTCCTAGTTTTTGATTGATCTCATCAAAGATCTCTCTCCAGTAATCTCCTAGTTTGGGGCAATCCCACCAAATGTGTAGCATGGTGCCTATTTGGTCGCATCCCCTCCAGCATCTGTCTGTTGATTTGGGGTATATTTTTTTGATTCTATGGGGAGTGAGGTACCACCTGCTCATGAATTTAAGTTGGGTTTCTTGTGTCTTAGCAGATACCGAGCATTTCTTGGTGGCCTCAAATATTTTTGCCCATTCTTCGGGTTCCAATTCTAGCCCTAGCTCGCTGTGCCAACTTTTCACGTATGTGGGGAGGTTATTGGAGTCAGCGTTCTGTAGCATGTTATATAGGATTGAAATGAGGTGGTTAGGTGGTTTATTTTGTGTACATAGGGTTTCGAATGGAGTGAGAGGCCGGAGGAGTGAAGGTCTATGTCTGTGTGTGGAGATGTAGTGATATAGTTGAGCACAGTGGAACCAGGATGAAAAAGCAGCAGGGTCCCATTCCTCAAGCTCCGCTTGGGTTTTGAGCTTGTTTCGGTTTATGGCGTTGTATATGGCTAGTCTGTTTAGGGGTAGTTTGCTTGTTGTACCTCTTGTTAGTGCTTGGGGGCCTATGTGTGAGATGTTGTGTATTGATACCAGGGGCAAGACTGGGGTTGTGACGGTGCTCTGCGTAGCAGCAATACCGTCCCATGTAGCTAGAGTTCCTTTCAGGAGTGGGTATTGTAGTATTTGAGGTGGACGCAGTCTTTGTGGGATCCACAACAAGGAGCCCACATTGTGACTTTTAAGTATGTCAGAGTCCAGACCTATCCATGCCTTATGCGTCAAATTTTGACTCCATTCAATAGCTCGTTGAAGTGTTATAGCTTGTCTGTAGAGGTGTAGGTTGGGTAGGCCCACTCCCCCTCTCGTCCTTGGTTTGTGTATCGTAGTCCTATTAATTCTAGGTTTAATACCCTGCCACGTGTATTTTTCTATAGCTTGTTGTATATGCTGGATGTATGGGGTGGCTGGGGGGATTGGGATGGTTTGTAGTAAGTACAGCACTCTGGGGTGGATGTTCATCTTAACTATGTTAATACGGCCCAACCAGGAGATATGTTTTTTTTTCCAGCTGGACAGGTCTGCTATAATTTCTTCTTTTAGTTTTTTATAGTTAATGTCCACCAGGTCTGTCAGAGAGGAAGTGATGGTGATGCCTAAGTAGCGGATCTCTTTCCCTACCACTTTTATAGGGCAGCTATTTTTAATGGTGTTAAAAGTCTCACCTGGTTCCGTGATGTTGAGAAGTTCAGACTTATTGAGGTTTAAGTGAAAGTTAGATACCATGCCGTATTGGTTGAATTCTTTTAGTGCTTCGGGTAGGGAGTGCATTGTGTCGGTTAGGGTGAGCAGGATATCATCTGCGTACATGGCTAGTTTGTGGGTTGTGGAATGGATTTGAAGGCCTTTAATTAGGGGGTTATTACGTATTTTGCAAGCTAGAGGTTCTATGGAGATAGCAAATAGGATTGGTGAAAGTGGGCATCCCTGTCTAGTTCCATTGGTTATTTTAAATGGTTCTGATAGTACTCCGTTGACATGTACTCTGGCATTTGGTGATGAGTATAGGGATAGGATCATATTTTTGAATTTTGGGCCTATGTTCATTTTATCTAGATTGGAAAGCATGAAGGACTAGTTTACACGGTCGAATGCCTTCTCGGCGTCTGTCGACAGAAGGGACAGAGGGGTATGTGTGTTGTGGGCATGAGAGATGAGTTGTAATATTTTTAGTGTATTGTCTCTCGCCTCTCTATTTGGGACAAATCCGACTTGGTCAGTAGAGATAAGTTGCGGCAGGAATTTGTTAAGTCTGTTCGCAATTAGTTTAGCTAGAATTTTAATATCTGAATTAAGTAGGGAAATTGGGTGGAAATTTTCGGGTTTTGTGGGTGGTTTGCCGGGTTTCGGGAGCACTACTATGTGTGCTTCCAACATTGTGTTAGGGAGAGAGGCCACCCCAGCAGTAGAATTAAAGATAGCTAGGAGATGTGGGGCAAGAATATTGGCAAAGGTTTTATAATACCGGGCCAGGACTTTTCCCCGTAGGTAGGTCTCTGATAGTGTTTAGGATTTCTGTGAGTGTGAAGGGTTCCTCCAGAGAGGACTTTTCTTCATCTGACAATGATGAGGTTACTACTCTATCCAAGTATCACTGGGGATCAGACTCACTAGGTGTGTGGGCAGGGGGTCTATCTGCGCCTGATGTAGTAGGGTGTAGGTTGTATAGAGTGTTATAGTATTCCCTAAAGGTCTTGGCTATATTTTTGGAATCATGGTGTATTCTGCCTTGTGTGTCTGCTATCTCGTGGATAAAGGAATTAAGTTTACGACGAGTTATGGCGCAGGCCAGTGACTTCCCTGCTTTGTTGTTTTGGTCATAAAACACTTGTTTCATGAGAAGGGCTTTCCTTTGGTGTTCCTCTTGTAAGTGATTTAAGAGGTTTTTTTTTGCTTGATCTAACTCAGCCAGTAGGGGAGCATTTAGAGGGTCTTGTTTGTGTGAGGATTCTATCTGTGAGAGCTGGGAGAGTAGTGTGTTTAATTTTGTTCTTCTTATCCTTGTCTGTGTAGCTCTTAATTTAATGTGTTCCCCCCTGAGGACGCATTTGTGCGCCTCCCATATGGTCGTCAAGGGCAGATTGTCAGTTGTATTTAGCTGGAAGTATTCTTGAAGTAATTTATTAATTTCAGTTTGGGTAGTTGTGTTATTTATCAGTGTGTCGTCCAGCCTCCACACCAAGGAAGAGGCCGGCATATCCGGCCATTGTAGGGTGCAAGACACCGGGGCATGATCAGACCAGGTAATTGGGTGGATAGTACTATCCGACACAAGAGTTAAGCCTATTGTATCCGTAAAGACATAGTCAATTCTTGAATATTTGTTGTGTGGGTGGGAGAAGAAGGTGTAGTCTTTAGAGTTAGGGTGAGTTAAGTGTCAAGTGTCATGGATCTTTAAATCTCTCAGAAGAGATCCGATCACTTTGAGCGTTTTGGAAGTGGTGCTGGAGGAGCCATCTGATGTATCTATGCTTGGGTTTATGGCTACATTAAAATCCCCCCCCCCCCCACTATGAGAGTGCCTTTCTGTATTTCCAAAATCTTTTGCTTTATTTTCCTAAAGAAGGGAGCCTGAAGTGTGTTTGGGGAGTAGAGGTTAACTAAAGTCACCGGATTGTTGTATAACAAACCCGTGACCATTATGTAGCGGCCCTCCGGGTCCTTCTCCGTCTGAGTGTGCTGAAATGGAATTCTAGCATGAATAAGTATGCCGACTCCATTCTTCTTGCATGTATTTGAAGCGAAAAACGCTTGTGTATAGTGTTTATGAAACCACTTGGGCTCATGGCCCCTCTTAAAGTGCGTTTCTTGAAAGAGGATGATGTCTCCTCTTAATTTCTGGAGATCTCTTAAGACTATGGACCATTTGCCCGGGTTGTTTAGCCCTTTCACGTTTATTGTAATTAGCTCTATTCCTCTTGAGGCGTTCCTTTTGATAGGAGCCTGCATTTTAATCCTTTCTCTTTTAATAATGGGAAGGAAGTCTGAAGGGAAGGGAGGGTATAGTTTGGGGGAAGGGGGGTAGGTTAGAATAGGGGGAGGAGAGTAATAGGTGTGATGGGTGATATCCTTGATATTTATAACAATCAGTCAAGAAAATCAATAACAGTGCAAGAATATGTGGTTTCGGTAATAACAGTTATTCACCAATAACAATGCAATAATTCAACAAAATAAGAAAAGATACACTAGGGGTAGTATCCCTAGTCTAAAACCTATGACTAGTGTGATTGTGTGTAGTATGTGTTGGTTATGTGTGCAGGTGATGGATGTAAAAGCGACGGCAAGGGTTTTTTTTTTTTTTGTGTGTTGAGTGTTTTGCTCAGGGGAGTATGAATATAGTGTGTGTTTTGCGAGTGTGGTGTCAGTGTTTCTGTTCTTGTTTGTGTGCGTGTGCCTCTAGCTCCTAGTCTATTATGGTGGTTCTATAGCCTCTTAGGGTGCTAGAGTGGTGTGTGCTTATCTAATTCTCTATGTCAGTGTAAATAACATTCCACAACAGGTGTACATTGATAACTGTGAAACTTTGTGCTAAACAAACAATAAACATTAGGTAAATATTCTGCATTCCATATTACCCTTCTGTTGAAAAAGTGGATCATATTCACCATAAGTCTCAGTTCTCTTAAGTGATACCAACTGTTTGGTTGAAGGAGCAAGGTGCCATTACAAACAGTTCCAAGCTAGTAAAATGTTCACTGTGTGTCTTCTTCTGTGGTTTAATGTTCTGTAGAGGTGTTCTCCTGTAGGTGCGCAATTGGTGGGGTAGTTGAATGTTCAGGCCCAGGTTGTGGTTGAAGGTTGCCAGGTCAGGTATGGTGCGGAAGATAGATGTGTTGTTGTCCTTGGTGGCAATGATGCAAGTGGGGAATCCCCAGCGATATGGGATTTCTTTCTCTCTGAGCACCGTCGTGATGAATTTTAAGTCCCTGCGTTTCTGCAGAGTGGTAGGGCAGAGGTCTGAGTAGATCTGTATATCTGTACCAGCATGAGTGAGTGAGGTGTTGGTCCTTGCGCCCTTCAATATTTCTTCTTTGTCTCTGTATGAGAGAAGCTTCACAATTACGTCCCTTGGGGGGGCTTTATTGGGGGGTCTGGGGCGGAGAGCCCTGTGCGCTCTCTCAATTGGGATTTCAGGAGCGGAAGGGGCATTTTTTGCTGTGCGGAAGAGGCTCTGTAGATAGCCTGTGATGGCAGTTGGGGAGACTGATTCAGGGATCCCACGGATCCTGATGTTGTTGCTCCTATTTTCTAGGTCCTCTACACGGTACATAAGATTTTGTATCATGTCTGCCTGTAGTTGGGTGTTCTCTCCTTGGATGTGGAGTTCAGTATTACGTTTTTGGGTGATTTCTTCCAATTTTTGCACCCTATTTTCCACCCCTTTAATATCTTGTTTAAGTTCCACAAATAAGTCTTTTACCTCCTACATAGCAATTTTTATGTCTTCTTTTGAAGATAAAAGTTTGATGTCTTGTTTTGTGACATATTCAGAGGCTGGGTTTGTGGGTATGCTCTGCATTTCTGTGTTTTGTTGATCTCTTATTTGAGTGTCTCTGGGGGAAATTATGGGAAATTCGGCTGGTTTCAGGTAGTTGTTCATTGTTGATAATTTATTATCTTTAATTAGCTTATGGAGTTTCTTATTTGGCATCACAGGATGTATTAATGTGATTCCTTTTACAGCAAAAATGGTGTTTCTCCCTGCTTTTATGCCTTCAATATGCAGCAGTGGTAGGTATGTGGGGTTTTAAGTAGTAAAGTTCCTGTGTATCTATCTCTTTTTTCCCTTTTCCTTTTTTTTTTCCCTATTCCCCCAGGGTTGATTGGTGTTGTTAGGGTGATGTGCAGGAGAATGCTTGTGGGTTATCGATGGCCTTATTTTCAGAGTTGCTGCTATGTTTATTTGCAGTAGGTTCAAGCTTGTCAGGCCTTGTGGGTGCTGAGTTGCATGGCCTTTGTAAATTCCTAGGCCGTTATTATGCTGCGGGTATGATTGTTGGGTGGTCCCCTATTATATTGCCCCCTTTATTCCTGTGTAGCAGTGGGGTTTGTGCGGGGGATATTTAGGTCAGGTTCTGTCTCTCTCAGTACCGCATGTAAAGAGAGTGCGGTGCGTTGGTACTCACTTGATTTCCCCCGTGATCGCGGCTCCGTTTGGTGTAGTGAAGGGGTTAGGCTGAGGTATTAGTTCGCTGGGTCCGGTTGTTTGACCCGTTGTCAGGAGATTTGCTGAGTGCGTGTGTTGTCGGGTTTGCGGCGGTACTTTAGCAAGGCCCCGGTTATCTTGGGAGAGGCGATCGTTGTAGGCTGCTTGGAAATACCCCCCTGAGCATTGGAAAAGTTACTTTATATTGCACATGGGTAGTCTCTTAGTTGCCATCGACTTTTAGGTGCAGAAGTATGTAGCTTAATTGCACTTTTTAGGCGGTTTGTCGACTTAGGGCTTCAGAGCTCTACTCAGATGCAGCCATATTCCAGTGCGGCTAGGCTCCGCCCCCCGGGCTTTGTTATTTTTTAGGGGGCTTAGAGTAGGTGTAATTAGTTTAAAATTCTTGTAATCTTTTTTATTTTTTGTAATTTAGTGTTTGTTTTTTTTTAATTTAGTTTAGTTGATTTAATTGTAGATAATTGTAGATAGTTTAGTTAATTAATTTATTGATAGTGTAGTGTTAGGTTTAATTGTAACTTAGGTTAGGATTTATTTTACAGGTAATTTTGTACTTATATTAACTAGGTAGCTATTAAATAGTTATTAACTATTTAATAGCTATTGTACCTAGTTAAAATAAATACAAAGTTGCCTGTAAAATAAATATAAATCCTAAAATAGCTACAATATAATTATTCGTTATATTGTAGCTATATTAGGGTTTATTTTACAGGTAGGTATTTAGCTTTAAATAGGATTAATTTATTTAATAAGATTTATTTTATTTTGTTAGATTAAAATTATATTTAACTTAGGGGGGTGTTAGTGTTAGGGTTAGACTTAGCTTTAGGGGTTAATACATTTATTAGAATAGCGGTGAGCTCCGGTCGGCAGATTAGGGGTTAATAATTGAAGTTAGGTGTTGGCGATGTTAGGGAGGGCAGATTAGGGGTTAATACTATTTATTATAGGGTTAGTGAGGCGGATTAGGGGTTAATAACTTTATAATAGTAGCGGTGAGGTACGGTCGGCAGATTAGGGGTTAATAAGTGTAGGCAGGTAGCGGCGACAGTGGGGGGGGCAGATTAGGGGTTAATAAATATAATATAGGGGTCGGCGGTGTTAGGGGCAGCAGATTAGGGGTACATAGCTATAATGTAGGTTGCGGCGGTGTACGGAGCGGCAGATTAGGGGTTAATAATATAATGCAGGGGTCAGCGATAGCAGGGGCGGCAGATTAGGGGTTAATAAGTGTAAGATTAGGGGTGTTTAGACTCGGGGTACATGTTAGGGTGTTAGGTGCAAACTTAGGAAGTGTTTCCCCATAGGAAACAATGGGGCTGCGTTAGGAGCTGAACGCTGCTTTTCTGCAGGTGTTAGGTTTTTTCCAGCTCAAACTGCCCCATTGTTTCCTACGGCGATATCGTGCACGAGCACGTTTTTGAAGCTGGCCGCGTCCGTAAGCAATGCTGGTATTTAGAGTTGAAGTGGTGGTAAATTATGCTCTACGCTCCCTTTTTGGAGCCTAACGCAGCCCTTCAGAGAACTCTAAATACCAGCGTTGTTTAAAAGGTGCGGGGGAAAAAAAACACGCGTAGCTAACGCACCCCTTCTAACGCAAAACTCTAAACCTAGGTGACTGTTAAAATCAGCTCCAGAGCAGCAATATACTACTAGGTGCTAACTGAGCACATTTGGTGAGCCAATGACAGGAGACATGTGTCTGTAGCCACCAATAACCAGCTAGCTCCCAGTAGTGTAGGATATATACATATACTTTTTCAACAAAGAATATAAAGAGTAAATTTAAAATACTTTAACAGTATATTAAAATGATAATTCAACAAAACAAACAAGGGGTTAAACCATCCCCCAGTATTTCAAAGCGTAGTAAGTACGGAGCTGTTAGTAATGTTAAGTGTCCCACTGTTTAAAGGTAAATTTCCACAGCAGTTTATCTTCTAAAGCAACTTAGTAAGGCACTTACATTTATTTGTGTGGTGTGTTGGCACTCTCTGGACTGTTAGACGTCCTTTCACTCCGACCGTTCTTCACTGGGCACCTTCCCAGCGTCTCGCTTGTTCCTTTAGACAGGACGCTGCCTCTGTAATGGCAGCTTGCTAATCCTGTATAGTGCTATATCCAAATATCCCCTCTGCATGAGCCCTATGTGTATCCTTGGTGAGTAGAGGCAATATAAATAAAAGCACCCAGTCCGGCTCCAATGCAGTAGGATAAAAAAGATACTTTATTTCAAAATACGGATAAAAAACAAACAAACAAACCACTGGCAAGTGTAACCGCCAAATGTAAAATACAAGGAGCTACAACCTCGGCCCTGCTTACGTCACTGACGCTTTTCAGGATGAACCTGTAATCATAGTTATCGCCCAGGTGCAGAGGGATACAATTTAAAGAAAACAAGACAGGTGAAAAGCTCCGTAATAGTACTTAATCGATTCGGATTGGCTACTACATTATTTCATGAAAAAATGAAAAATGTATAGACATCGTGCATCACTTTTATACTTTAACATCCACTGTTGCATATCTAGATGAAGTACTTAAAATATACTGACTGCTAAACTTAGCTATTACTTTAGCGCAAACATCAAGAAACATTGTGTACCACCTAATAACCCAAGCTAGCCCTACTTATGTTACTTGTCAGATAATATAACAATATTAGAATTAGAAACAGACATAATACCATATACGTATGCAGGTAGATAAATATAGGCTTAAAATTATATATATACGTATTTACCAGGTATTCAAGAAATTGTAAAAGTCACCTGGCACTGAACCTATGTTAAATAGAATAGAAAACATAGATAGCTGATTACAGCTTTACAACTTTACGTATGCTGTAATTTATGTTCAAATGTTTGACATGAATCAAATTTGTTACTTATTCATTTCAATAAAATCTTGATTAATCCTTTACCTATATTATGATCTGAACAGCTACGTAAAACTGAATGGACCAATAAATTGAGCCCAAAGGAAACGTTATATCCATACTAATCTGCTATCTCTAAATAGGCATAATGTGAAAATGCTAGGGTGAAGCAAGCTTAGTGACTAAATATACATGATCAAAAGCTATTAAAACATAGTTAGTATTTTTAGTATTATAGTATACTTAAGGTTCACTACATTTCCTTCTTACTCAAATAAGTGATATTATATACATTTAAGCGATACTCCTTTACACATTTACAAGAAATTAGAAGAAAATAGAAGAAAGCACACACCTTTCAATGGACTAAACCTAGACTCCTCAAAAAATATATTTTTGTACATAAAGTATTATATCTGTAGTAGTTATATATATTTTTATTTTCAGTGCTATTGGTATATTTACATATCCTAAGAACTCAAATACATAATCAAGCTAGGCTTGGTTTAAATGATATATACAAAATTTATATGCAATAGAGGATTAGAAGTTTGAGATATATCTAAAGGCTTACTGAACAATTACACCTATTCCCAATGGTTAATTAGATCAAAAGTGGAATTAAACCCTTTGGGAATCCTTGTTTGCAGGGTAAAAATCCAGTAAGCCTCCCTCTTATATAATAGTTTTACCCTGTCTCCACCTCTTTTTGGAGGGAGTACTCTTTCAATACTCTTCCATCTAAAGGAGTTGACATTGCCTTGATGGTCTTTAATGAAATGAACTGCTAGTGCTGAACACTCTCTCTCTTTTTCAATATTGTAAAGATGTTCTCTGATCCTAGACCTCACGTCTCTTGTCGTGAGGCCGACATACTGTTTTTTACAAATGTTACATTCAGCTAGATAGACTACAAAATTAGTTGAACAAATTATACACTGTGCTGTTGTGTACTCCTTGTTTGTTGCATATGACACAAATCTGTCTGTGACTTCCACGAAGTCACATGCCTTACACCTCCTTTGTCCACATCTATATGTTCCCTTGTGTCTTAGCCATGAACTGCCCAAACTAGTATTGGCTGGAGGTAACTGAGTTGGAGAAAGAATGTTACCTAAGGTCCTTGCATGCCTGTATGAAAATCTACAGCCCTCTGTAATAAGAGATTTTAATTTCTGATCAGCTAGAAGAATAGGTAAATGTTTTCTTATTACCTTACAGACTGTAGTATATTGATTACTGAAGTCTGTCACAAATGTAATCTTATTCTTTTAATTTAAATTATCCTGTTTAGATTTGTCTCTCAAAAGATCTTTACGATCACAGCGATCAACTTGGAATCTTGCTCTCTTAATAATTTTATTTGAATATCCCCTTTCTCTCAACTTATTTGTTAACAAGTCACACTCTCTTTTGTAGGTGTCATGGTTGGTACAATTACGTTTAATCCTTGTAAATTGTCCCTTAGCTATCGTAAAAGGGGCATGAGCTGGGTGGTTACTCTGAGCATGTAATAGCGTGTTTTTAGAAATGGGTTTCCTATATAGCTCACTTTCAATAATCTTGTCTTTTCTCCCTATCAGGGAAACATCTAAATAGTTAATCCTTTCTTTGTCAAATTCCATCGTAAACTTCAAATTTACATGGTTATCATTAAGATACTCAACAAATGACAAGGCCTCTTCCTTACTGCCTGTCCAGACAAACAGCAGGTCATCTATAAATCTCCGATAGACCTTAATAGATGACCTGAATGGATTTCTACCTCCAAAGATGTGCACAGCTTCCCACCAACCTAAAAATAGGTTGGCATATGATGGGGCAAATTTTGCTCCCATCGCTGTGCCTCATCTCTGGAGGTAGAAATGTTCCTCAAAGGAGAAAAAATTATGCTCGAGTAGATATCTAACTACCATCAGGTAATACTCTCTCTGTCCATCTGTCAAATCAGTATCTTTTAGAAAGCTATCTAGGGATCCTACAAAGACCTATCAGCTACTGATTAGGTCTCTGGTGGATGAGGGGGTTGAAAGAGGCTATTTAGATCCTAAAACTGCCGATTATGTAAAAGTAAAACACCCTAAGACTCCCCTCTTCCACCACTTACCTAAAATTCACAAAACACTGGACAACATTAAAGGGAGGCCCATAGTGTCAGGGATCGGCTCTTTGCTTGAGCCCCTTCCTGAGTGGGCTGATTCAGTCATACAGCCACTTGTGAGCCAGCTGACAAGTTATCTAAGAGATACAAAACACCTTTTGAATATTTTGGATGGAATTGTGTGGAAGTCCAACTACAGTTGGCTCACAGTGGACATAGTATCACTGTATTCTACCATACCCAACGATCTTGGATTGAAGGCCCTAGATAGCTTTCTAAAAGATACTGATTGGACAGATGGACAGCAAGAGTATTACCTGATGGTGGTTAGATATCTACTCGAGCATAATTTTTTCTCCTTTGAGGAACATTTCTACCTCCAGAGATGTGGCACAGCGATGGGAGCAAAATTTGACCCATAATACGCCAACCTATTTTTAGGTTGGTGGGAAGCTGTGCACATCTTTGGAGGTAGAAATCTTTTCAGGTAATCTATTAAGGTCTATCGGAGATTTATAGATGACCTGCTGTTTGTCTGGACAGGCAGTAAGGAAGAGACCTTGTCATTTGTTGAGTATCTTAATGATAACCATGTAAATTTGAAGTTTACAATGGAATTTGACAAAGAAAGGATTAACTATTTAGATGTTTCCCTGATAGGGAGAAAAGACAAGATTATTGAAAGTGAGCTATACAGGAAACCCATCTCTAAAAACACGCTATTACATGCTCAGAGTAACCACCCAGCTCATGTCCCTTTTGCGATAGCTAAGGGACAATTTACAAGGATTAAACGTAATTGTACCAATCATGACACCTACAAAAGAGAGTGTGACTTGTTAACAAATAAGTTTAGAGAAAGGGGATATTCAAATAAAATTATTAAGAGAGCAAGATTCCAAGTTGATCGCTGTGAACTTAAAGATCTTTTGAGAGACAAATCTAAACAGGATAATTTAAATTAAAAGAATAAGATTACATTTGTGACAGACTTCAGTAATCAATATACTACAGTCTGTAAGGTAATAAGAAAATATTTACCTATTCTTCTAGCTGATCAGAAATTAAAATCTCTTATTACAGAGGGCTATAGATTTTCATACAGGCGTGCAAGGACCTTAGGTAACATTCTTTCTCCAACTTAGTTACCTCCAGCCAATAGTAGTTCGGGCAGTTCATGGATAAGACACAAGGGAACATATAGATGTGGACAAAGGAGGTGTAAGGCATGTGACTTCGTGGAAGTCACAGACAGATTTGTGTCATATGCAACAAACAAGGAGTACACAACAGCACAGTGTATAAATTGTTCAACTAATTTTGTAGTCTATCTAGCTGAATGTAACATTTGTAAAAAACAGTATGTCGGCCTCACGACAAGAGACGTGAGGTCTAGGATCAGAGGACATCTTTACAATATTGAAAAAGAGAGAGAGTGTTCAGCACTAGCAGTTCATTTCATTAAAGACCATCAAGGCAATGTCAACTCCTTTAGATGGAAGAGTATTGAAAGAGTACTCCCTCCAAAAAGAGGTGGAGACAGGGTAAAACTATTATATAGGAGGGAGGCTTACTGGATTTTTACCCTGCAAACAAGGATTCCCAAAGGGTTTAATTCCACTTTTGATCTAATTAACCATTGGGAATAGGTGTAATTGTTCAGTAAGCCTTTAGATATATCTCAAACTTCTAATCCTCTATTACATATAAATTTTGTATATATCATTTAAATCAAGCCTAGCTTGATTATGTATTTGAGTTCTTAGGATATGTAAATATACCAATAGCACTGAAAATATAAAATATAGCAACTACTACAGATATAATACTTTATGTACAAAAATATATTTTTTGAGGAGTCTAAGTTTAGTCCATTGAAAGGTGTGTGCTTTCTTCTATTTTCTTCTAATTTCTTGTAAATGTGTAAAGGAGTATCGCTTAAATGTATATAATATCACTTATTTGAGTAAGAAGGAAATGTAGTGAACCTTAAGTATACTATAATACTAAAAATACTAACAATGCTTTAATAGCTTTTGATCATGTATATTTATTTTTTTATTTTTATTTTTAAAATTTTTATTATACACAACAAATCGTTACAACATTACAATGACCTACAAAATTTACACATACACTTGAACAAACGTGGTATATATTCTTAAACATGGTATAAAGCTGGTTTGTTCTACTTACATTTATACCTCAGTGTGTCCCAAAAAAAAAAAAAAAAAAAAAAAAAAAAAAAGGGGAAAAAACACTTAACTCCCCCCCCTCCCGGCCACCTTCCTCTACCCTACGTCTGATCTGTTCATATATTCCTCCCAATAAAACCTAATCATCTGAAATATATGTTCCCTATTAGTTTTTAGATATTCATATTCTTCTAATATCAAAAGTTCATTGATTCTATCAGTGACTGTTTTTTTCTCAGGGACATAGGTTTTTTTCCAATTTCTGGCTATTATAGATTTTGTTCCATTTAATATATAAGTTATTAATTTAGCTCTTATTTTGCAAATACCTTTAATAGGTTTATTTAGTAAAGCTGTATAGATATCTAATTGGAACTCGTTTATCCCACTTATACTTTGGATACACCTCGACATTTCTTCCCAGATGTTTCTAACCAGAGGGCAATCCCACCAGATATGTCGCATACTACCCACCTTCCCGCAACCCCTCCAACATTGGTTGGAGGCATTTGGGTAGATACTATGTAACCTAGCCGGGGTCAAGTACCATCTGGCCAGGATTTTATAATTTAATTCTTGTATATTAGAAGATGAAGATGAGCCAGCTGTATTTTTATAAATTTTTAACCATTCTTTTTCTTCTGATTGAATCCCTGTTTCCAATTCCCATTTAAGTGCATATCCATGTTTTATACCCTCCTTAGTAGCCATAAGTAATTTATAACTAAGTGAGATAGTACTTTTAATGGGGGCCTCTGTGAGACATATTTTTTCAAAGTTCGTTAGTTGTCGAGTTAGTTTTGCTCTTTCTGGGTGATGTTCTAAGAAATTCTGCAGTTGTAAATACTTAAACCAATTACCGTATCTACCTTTAGCTAAATTCATTATTTCACTTTGGGGCTTAAGTTTACCATTTTCTAAAAACTGAATTAACGGTATAAGTTCAACTTGTGATTGTTGGTTCTGATACCTAGGAATATGTCCCCCCTGAAATTCTATATTCGTTGTTATTGGTAGGAGAGGGGAAGGGATTGTTGATATATTAACAGATTCTTTTAATATTTTGATCCAATTATTAAAGGTGTGGTTAATTATTGGAAATTGTTTGATCCCTATTGGTTTACTTTCTGCTGCAGTCCATATAAAGTCTTTCAGTGGTTGTTGGGATACCAAGTTATTTTCTAGCAATATCCATGCTTTATTTTTATCATTAATATGCCAATCTAAAATTCTTTGCAATGTTATTGCTCTATGATAATTTTGAATATTTGGTACCCCCATGCCCACTGCTTTCCTCCCCATATATAGTATTGATCTTTTAATTCTCGGCTTTGTTTGTTTCCATATAAATGAATTTATTATTTTTTGAAGGTTTATGCAATATGTATAAGGAATATTTATAGGAATTGTCTGAAATATATATAAAATTCGAGGGAGAATGTTCATTTTTATTGTATGTATACGGCCTAACCATGACAATGTCTTTGATGCCCAATTTTTTAAATCTGTTTGTAGGTTTGTAAATAGTTTAGAGTAATTTTCAGAGAAGAGCTTACTATCACTTATTGCTAACTGAACTCCAAGATATTTTAATGAGGTATCTTTCCAGATATATGCACTATGTGTTTTACATTCTTGGTATACCCTTTCTGATAACGAAATCTTAAGTGCTTCCGATTTATTTTTATTGATTGAAAAATTTGAGTGTATCCCATACTCTTGGAGTAAGTGTTCTAAATTTATAATAGACCTTACCGGTTCGGTTAATGTTAGTAGTACATCGTCTGCATATAATGTTACTTTGTATTCTTGGTCCCTTATCGTAATGCCTTTAATCTTACTGTCCATACGAATTTTTATTGCCAATATTTCCATGGATAAAACAAATAGCAGGGGTGACAAAGGGCACCCCTGTCTCGTACCATTAGAGATTGTAATTGGTTCAGAGAGTATGCCATTAATTTTCACTTTGGCAGAAGGAGATTTATATAAATAAGAGATGCGTTGTCTAATATTTTCCCCAAAACCGAATTTTTCCAGTGTCAACTGCAAAAAGGACCAATCTAGCCGGTCGAATGCTTTCTCAGCATCTAAAGATAATATTATTGATGGTATTTTATGTAATTTAGCATATTTTATTAAATGTAATGCTTTTATCGTATTATCTCTGGTTTCTCTTCTTGGCACAAACCCGACTTGATCTTTATTTATAATTTCCGGTAGCAACTTATTTATTCTATTAGATATAAGTTTAGCATAGATTTTTATGTCATTATTCAACAGCGAGATCGGTCTATAATTTGCAGTCTCACTAGGATCTTTATCCGGTTTTGGTATTACTATTATTCTTGCTTCTAGCATTTCTTTTGAAAACGCCGATTCTTGGCTAAGAGAATTAAAAAATTCCCATAATTTGGGAGCTAATAAATCAGAGAATGCCTTATAATAGTTCGTACTGAAACCGTCCGGCCCAGGGCTTTTCCCTATGACCAGGTTTTGGATTACCTGCTTTATTTCTTGTAGGGAAAACGGCTCATCTAGCATCTCTTTTTGAGCTTCTGTTAATACGGGAGTTTTTACCTCCTTTATATATTTTATTTTATCCTCTACGGAACTTTCTGATTTCTTTTGATTAACCAAGTTATATAACTGTTGATAGTAAGTCTGGAATTCCTTAGCTATATCTTGGCTGCCTACCTTATAATTGCCTTGTTTGTCTTTTATTCTAAGGATATATGATTGTAATGACCTTTTTTTGATTGCCCTTGCTAACAGTTTTCCGGCCTTATTACCACCATTAAAGAATATTTTTTTGAGTTGTATCGCTCTGCGTTGAGCCCCTTTTATTAAATAGTTGTTCAGTTTTTCTCTAGCCTCTTTAAGATTTTCAGTTAGTTGGCTATTGTAGGGGTCCTTTTTATGTTCATGTTCTATCTTAGAAAGAGAGTCCAAAAGATTATTATAGTACTCTCTTGATTTCTTGTTTATTCTTGCTTTATGTTTTATGAATTCCCCTCTTATTACGGCCTTATGCGCCTCCCACCAAATACATGAAGAGGTGTCTACTGGACTATTTGTGCTAAAATATGTCTCAATGGAGTTTTCAATATCCTGTTTTATTTGGATATCTTTTAAAAGATTATCATCTAATCTCCACTGGTATGTTGTTATTGGTTGATCTGGCCATTCTAGATCCATTGATAACATTGAATGGTCCGACCAGGTTATGTTATGGATTTTGGCATTTTTAACCAATATGTAGCTCTTCTGATCTATAAAAAAATAGTCTATCCGTGTATAGGATTTTTGTGATGCTGAAAAAAAGGTAAAATCTCTTGTAGTTGGGTGGAGAGTCCTCCAGACATCAAGCAGGGATAAAGATAGAAGGTTAGCTTTAGTTGTTTTAATAATGTATTTCGATATGTTACTTCTAGATTTCGAACAATCTATTTTAGGTTCTAATGAGATATTGAAATCGCCGCCTAAGATTAGCGTACCTTTTTGGAGGTCTAATATTTGATTACATATTTTTTTAAAAAATGACTTCTGTCCATTGTTTGGTGCATATATATTCACTAAGGTTACTGGTCTATTATATAGCAACCCTACTAAACAAACAAATCTCCCCTCCGCATCCTTTTCCTCTTGTATGAGTTGAAAGGGTATGTCTTTATGTATCACTATCCCTACTCCGTTTCTCTTTCTCTGATTAATACTCTGGTATATCTTTGGGTAGTATCTATTTGTAAAATTTGGCGTATTGTTACTAGAAAAGTGGGATTCTTGAATAAATATGATGTCACCCTTCTCTTTATGAAAACTATTTAAAGCCATATTTCTTTTCTGTGGACTGTTAAGCCCTTTTACGTTCTGGGATATTAAACGTATAATTCTTTTAGACATTAATTATTGTTTCCTTGTTCCCTGTATTTTGTGTAGTGGATGTGGCCTGGGGGGTGAGGGGAAAAAAAAACAAAAAAAAAAAAAAAAAAAAAACATATAACCCAACAAAAGGGACCACACTACATACAACCAACATTTATTCATCAAAAATAGGGGAAATAAATCCAAAAACGATGGAATTCCTCCTATGGCAACCAGTTAGAAAAGATAAAATTTATGATAATTACACATTCTGTAACCCATACTCTTTTAATGTTATACTATATCATGTTATTTAATTTGTACCTAGATTTAATACCTACTTTATTATTATAGTTATTCCCTCCTCCCTCAGCCCCTATTATATATCCCGTAGCACAACAAAAAAAAAAAAAAAAAAAAAAAAGGGCCTTGTGCATACTCTTATAAATATCCTTAGTGAGTTATACCTTTTAATAATCACCATACCTATTACATAATTCTATGTGACTCCTTAACCATATTACTCGCCCATTATGCGAGGTAAAACCAAAACCTTTAAATAACAAGTGTAATATCAAGTGAAAAAAAAAAAAAAAAAAAATGGGGCCTTGTGCATACTCTTATGACTACCCTTAGTGAGTTATACCTTTTAATAATCACTATACCTATTACGTAATTCTATGTGACTCCTTGGCCATATTACTCGCCCATTATGCGAGGTAACAACAAAACCTTTAAAATAACAAGTGTAGTATCAAGTGACAAAAAAAAAAAAAAAAAAAAAAAAAAAAAAAAAAACCCATTTAAACTAACAAGTGTAATAACTAGTGACGCAAAAAACATTTGTATTAATTAGTGGTAGAAAAGCCATATTACACGCCCATAATGCGATGTGAAAACTTTTATAATAACACGTGACAAAAAAAAAAAAAAAAAAAAAAAAGAGAGGGGGGGAACAGCCCCCCGAAAAATTGTCAACCATTGTGAAAAAAAAAAAAAAAAAAAAAAAAAAAGGGGGGGGAGGGGAGACCCCCCATTTTTGTCAACCATTGTGGTATGAGAAAAAAAAAAAAAAAAAAAAAAAAAAAAAAATTTCCCCCCCCTCTTCATTTGTGCTGTGTTAAGAATAACATTGTAAAATCATAGGATTCTTTAGTAAGACCTAAAACCCTGTGCTTATCTTTGTATATACCCTAGGGGGATTATAATTTACTTGTACCCAAAAAAAAAAAAGAAAAAAAGGTTATTCGGGTATTAGTAAACAGTTAATGTTCTCTTGGGAAACTGCCTTCTCTAGTTGTTTTTTTCCTCCAGGAACTTTGGTCCATTGTTGAGTTACTGTCCCATAAAGAGCAGATTTATTTTGTGAGGAATTCTCTCTCCCATTCTCTCGGCCCTTTATTATATTGCTTTCCGGGGTACTAATCTCCAGTGTATCGCAGAAGGTTTTAAGCTCCTCCAAAGTATGTAAAGTGGCCGTCTTGCCATTTGATGTGGCTTTTAATTCAAAAGGAAAACCCCACCTATAGGGGATTTTCTTTTGATTTAGATGTGATGTTAAAAATCTAAGTTCTCTTCTTTTTTGTAAAGTCCTTGGGCAGAGATCAGTAAATATCTGGATTGATTGTCCTTCATACTTAATACTATGTTGTTTTCTTGCGGCTTGTAAAATAGCTTCCTTATCTTTATAGTGAGCCATTTTAATTATTACATCTCTAGGGGAATCACTGCTAGTTATTCTAGGTTTTATTGCTCTGTGGCACCGCTCTAGGGTCTTAGCGGTATATGTTTCGTCCCCTGTCAATATAGAGAAAAATTGTAACAGATATTGCTCCAGATTTATATATGAGACACTCTCTGGTATCCCTCTAATTCTTAGGTTTGATCTCCTCTGCCTGTTCTCCAGGTCTTCCACTTGATTTTGTAAAAGAGTTATAGCCTTTCCTTGCTGTTTACATTGCTGGGATAAAGATTCAAAAGAGCTTGTGGCTAATTCTTTTTCTTCTTCTAATTGGGCCACCCTGTTCCCTATCTCCACAATTTCCTTTTTAATCATGGTAAATTCATTTTTTATGCAGGTTTTGACCTGACTAATTTCTTCTAGAAGGGTTTGTATATCCTCTTTGGTAGGTAGTAACTTTAAATCTGCTTTTGTTATTGGGGATGATTTAGGGTCAGGTGTATTACAGGCTTGTCTATGAGGTGACATGGTTTCTGGCGATTGACTCAGTAGAGAGGATTCTGCTGATTTAAAATAGGCGTCTACCTTTGGGGCATTAGATATATTATTTTTAATCCCTTTATCTTGTTTAGTCTGTTTTCTGGAGGCCATCTTTTTTTTCAGGCCCCTTTTTATAACAGACTAATATGCTGTCCAGTTTGTAGTTGCTTGTAAGGTTATCACCTTTTAATTTTTCTTTACACAGTCCTTTCTACGCCTCTTTTTGCTTATTTAACAAATCCCCAACTTTGAACAGAGAGAGAGGAAAAAGGGAACAAGAAGAAAAAAAAAAGTCTACCTTTATATCCAGTGGGCCTGCAGAGGTTACTTTACCCCAATGTGGTCACCTTGTCTCTTTTCCCCGTTAAGAGTTCCGCTGTTATCCGTGGCCTCTCCTTTGATCCACTGCAGCTTTAGTCCTACTTGGCTTTTTTGTAGAAATTGGCCAACGTTAGGGATCTGATTATAGGTAAACCACTGTGCTGTGCTGATAGTATTGACTGTCTTTTTTACTCCGGACTGTGCCCCGATAATCCTCTCCTCTGCCTGCAGCGGCTCCCTTGTTTCTCAGCACTGCAGTTACAGTCCGGTGTTTGTAATAGAAGTGATGTTGATAATTGCAGTATCTCTCTTGTCGCCTACCCGTTTTATGGGCAGCTACTCTGGGTCATCTATATCCCTTCTGGGTCGGATTCTCTGCAGCCTGATCCTGGTGCGGTCTTTCCCTGGGTTAACATTGGCGGCCGCCATTCATTGTGTATAGCAGTTATACTCAGTCCTCACTTGAGCCAATTATATCTTGACGGCTTGCCTTTTACCCAGCGCAGGTTAAGTTGCTATGTAATTACCGCAACACCGCTGCTCGGAGCCCAGCAGCCCCCTACCGGGCTCCTCCAGACTAGGCTCTTCCTCCGACTGCAGCACTACCCTCTGCATCCGCGTATACGTATACGCCCCGATCAAACATGGGTCCCGGCCTCACCTCCTCACCTCCGCTTTCATCAGCTGTTAGAAAGGTGTGTTTTGTTACCGCTCCAGGTGAGGGTGGGCTGCTCCACATATGTTTGTCCCCGCTGACTTTATGTTCCTTTTAACTTTGCGGTATCCACGCTTTAGACTGACTCAGTGCAGAGAACACGTAGCATTGCCGAATTTTATCGGTACTTTAGCATAGGCATGGGTTGCTTTGTTAGTTGCCTATAGGAGGTCGGTTAAGCTAGAGCTTCAGCGTTGTGCGGCCATTCTCTACCTCGGCCGGCTCCGCCCCCTTGTTTTAATTATCTAAGGGTTGATCATGTATATTTATTCACTAAGCTTGCTTCACCCTAGCATTTTCACATTATGCCTATTTAGAGATAGCAGATTAGTATGGATATAACGTTTCCTTTGGGCTCAATTTATTGGTCCATTCAGTTTTACGTAGCTGTTCAGATCATAATATAGGTAAAGGATTAATCAAGATTTTATTGAAATGAATAAGTAACAAATTTGATTCATGTCAAACATTTGAACATAAATTACAGCATACGTAAAGTTGTAAAGCTGTAATCAGCTATCTATGTTTTCTATTCTATTCTATTTAACATAGGTTCAGTGCCAGGTGACTTTAACAATTTCTTGAATACCTGTTATATATATAATTTTAAGCCTATAGTTATCTACCTGCATACGTATATGGTATTATGTCTGTTTCTAATTCTAATATTGTTATATTATCTGACAAGTAACATAAGTAGGGCTAGCTTGGGTTATTAGGTGGTACACAATGTTTCTTGATGTTTGCGCTAAAGTAATAGCTAAGTTTAGCAGTCAGTATATTTTAAGTACTTCATCTAGATATGCAACAGAGGATGTTAAAGTATAAAAGTGATGCACGATGTCTATACATTTTTCATTTTTTCATGAAATAATGTAGTAGCCAATCCGAATCGATTAAGTACTATTACGGAGCTTTTCACCTGTCTTGTTTTCTTTAAATTGTATCCCTCGGCACCTGGGCGTTAACTATGATTACGGGTTCATTCTGAAACGCGTCAGTGACGTCAGCAGGGCCGAGGTTGTAGCTCCTTGTATTTTACATTTGGCGGTTACACTTGCCAGTGGTTTGTTTGTTTGTTTTTTATCCGTATTTTGAAATAAAGTATCTTTTTTATCCTACTGCATTGGAGCCGGACTGGGTGCTTTTATTTATATAGTATATTAAAATGACATGATCCATATCAAGAATTTTGATGTTCCTATTAGTTTAATGCATAAATGCATTTTAAAAAATGTATTTTAATTTTTTTTTAAATTTAGCATATATTTAGCAATATAG
Source organism: Bombina bombina (assembly GCF_027579735.1). Taxonomy (NCBI): domain Eukaryota; kingdom Metazoa; phylum Chordata; class Amphibia; order Anura; family Bombinatoridae; genus Bombina; species Bombina bombina. The sequence goes on from NC_069505.1 coordinate 114,775,948, forward strand.
CGTACTCCACTAGCACAAATTCATTGCATGTGACATATATATTTTATCTGTACATACGTACCATATCTTTTTTTTTTTCAGCACATATGTCTTATCACGTAAGTCATATTACACGTTATTAATAGATTATCAATACACCTTACTGTTAATTAGATGCATTTTTATAGCACTCCCGGAAATATAGTTTTTATCACTAGTGCAAATTTATTGCACGTTATTCCATCTTTGACACATTAGGTATAGGTTCCCTTTTAGTAATTATCACCTATATCTGTTAGCATAGGCCTATTGTGTACAAGCAGATCACATAAGGGAGCATTAGATATATCAGAGCATCACACGTCCGTGGAGGATAGTCACTTTTAGTATAATCCTTTTTATCACGCTTTTTATGTAGCATGTATATATGTTTATTTCTATCTCTCGATCATCTGATTAACAATAAGAGTTTATGTTACTATAACGGGTTTTTGAGGAAACGACTGAGGCCCCATATATGTAGATAGGTCATTAAGAATAAAAGGAAAGTTTCCCATTGATCGGCTCACATAAGATTCCTGTTTGTGTTATATTTTAATATCAAATTTGTTTTTAGCGTAATGTGTATCATGAATTTACATCTATTTTTATTTCAGATGTACTTTAGTATGTTTATAATTGTAAACTTCAGCTGTTATTATGAATTGCCTCTAAACCGTTAAATAAGGTTCTTATGTAATGTTTAGTATATTGTATTTAATATGGAATCTCGTTTAAAGCGTAAATTGTATCTTCTTTTCTAGTGCAATTGGTATTATGAATATATATTATTTGTTGATATCTTTTATTTATGTTTTCCATTTTTATCAATATGTTTTTAATTTGCTAGCATTATTACGTACTATCATATTGCAAAATAGGGTATTTATTTAATGTCCAGTATATTCTCCTCCCGTAAGCATGGATTTGAAGCTTGAGGAGGTGTGTTAGTTTTGTAGCATGTGATAGGACGCTTGTACATGGCCTTATCAACCAATATATATGCAAACTTAGGAGGTGTGTGAATTTCTTAGTTTATGATTGGCCATAGGGGGTATAAGTAGAGCAAGGCACCACTGTAAAAATATAGCCTGATGAAACGGCACTCAGCCGAGAAACGCGTTGCTAAGCAACAATTTTATTTGTTTTAATAAAGTGTTCGATACTTTTAAGCCTTGCTCTGGACTTTGTATACTTTGTATATACATATTGGGAGATCCGCCTGGTTGGGTCTCCTTCATTCGGTGCTAATTGCATAAGAGTGTCTCTGTCAGCGTCTCCTATTGGGATTCGAAACCGGAAGTGGTTGGTCGTTAGGAGTCTCGTTTTGGGTCACAGCAGTTACAGCCTTGGAGAGTCAGCCGAACGGCTCTGAAGCTTCGGCTTGTTCAATATTGCACTGGATGTGCAATGTCCTTTGTGAGTATTTGACCACCATCGTTCTACTGTTAGTGTTTGTTTGAACTTGCACCAAGAGCGCCTCTCGTTTTTTGTCTTTCAGGACTTGCTTTTACTATCTTCACCTCCTTGGAGAGAGCTGCCTATGGTCGTTATTCGTTGCTCAAATTTGTTTGGATTACCTCATTTGGGAACTATCATATTTGCCATTTTATTTTTTATTTTTTGTTTTATTTGCTGAATTATTTGTATAATAATTATCCACCTGTTTAATGTTATAGCAATAGCAATTTATCAAGACTCAAATTTGCTTATATATCTTGACATTTTATATATTATTCAACACACATCAAATTAATTAGGTAGTGTTTGGTTATATATCACTCTCTAATTGGCGCACCTCCTTTTTAGACACCCTTACTTTGAGAAGTTTGGTGTCTAGTGGTTTTTTATACATTTTAAAAGGCACAGGGGTTTTAACAAAAAATATCACTGCTATTAAAGCGAGACATATTTCCCCCATAATATTTTGCTAATTGAATTTAAATATGGCATTATTTTAGCATATTTTATTATTTTTATCATAAAATTTAGATACAGGGAATTTAAATACTTTTCCAAAAGTGTTTTTGAGTAGTCATACTTGAGTATCATCAGAAGTAAGTAAATACATTTGGAACCTGAAATTAGGATAGATTCCAATTTTTCTGATCATCTATTGGCTGTTTTTCCGATTTCCTAAATGTCATTGGGGAGATTACAAGGCAAATGATACAATTTCTGTAATGGAAAAAGATTGTATCAAAAGTTAGCGGGTAATGGAAATTTGATGTATGGACATAATCGACTTCAGTGATCATAATCCATCAAACTACAAGTTATTGACCAAATATTGACAACAAAATAGACGCATCTTATTCAACAGCTAAAGGAACTTGATAAATGCCCATCACCCACAGATTGAACGATTACAAATATGAGTCAGCGATCTGTGCATACTCATCCCAGAAAACAAGATGGCGTTGCTCACACCAACAACAGCAATCCTTTTTTGAGGATAATATATTTATGCCAAATAGCAAAGGAAAATGAACACAGGTACAAATCCCCAAATCTTGAATTCCCAAATCCAAACTTATTCTGAAATCCAAACCTTTTAATTAATATTTTAAAATATATATATATATTTAAAAAATATATACTATTTCCCTGCCTGTAAGTCACAATCTTCTCTGCCTGTGTCTTGCTTTGTTTTTTATGTTCTAAAATGCAATTATTAGTCTATATTTATTTAAAACAACAAATATTACCTTTCTGATTACAGTACTATAATATCTTTCTGGGTGTACTATAAAGTATTAAACATAATATAAATCTACCTTTAGGTTATATGTATAAGCTGTATTATGACATTTAAATATTAGTTAAATGACATAAGCTATTGTTGTTTACTCTTGGTCCCATCTCCCCTTCAAGCTGTACCATTTTACTGATGCAAATATTCCAAAATCCAAACTATTCTAAAATTCAAACCTTTTCTGGTCCCAAGCAGATTGGATAAAGTTTTTTTTAGCTGCACATCATCATCATCAATATGTAAATGCAAAAACATGAATAAAACATATCAGTTGCATAATCAATACCGTTTTCAAAACCAATGTGTACCTTTAAATATCATTAAAGTTTTATTATGACGTTCATGTCCATTTAAAGGAATACCCCACTTCTTAACCCATAGATGTCTGCAGAAAAATTTCTAGCATGCATACATGAGAGCTAGGGATGGGCGAATGTGTAAATTTCCGAATTCGAATGTTAGAACGAATGTTATTACCGAAATTCGAATTACAAATCCGAATGTTGATACGAACGAATATTCTTAAAAATTCTATAATCGAATGCTATTTACAGTTTTCGAATGTCACTTTTGAATTTGAATGTTTATAATTAGATCGAATGTCCAAATTGGAAATTTCGAATTTAACATTCTATTTAACAAATACTATTCAGAAGTTCAATAGTTTATGTGGTAAGAAATCTAGTAAATTGATACATAAGAGATACAAATTCTACCAAAACAAAGACAGAGAGCGCACAAAAGAACTCTAAGTGCAGCGTGTTTATTACAAATTTAACATATAAAACCTGTAGCCCCAATCCCTTTTGCAGAGCTACTCTCAAGATATAACCTCAAACATGTGAGGTTTGTGAACACAATTGAGCAAGCGGGATATACCCGAATCAGCGTCCTCACTGAAATGTGAACGAGCGTCCACTGGATAAGTTCACTGAAATCCTTCAGGCGCTGTATATTATCTCACATCCAAGTGTAATCCTCAAAGGTACAACGAGCTTCCTGTTTAAAGTGCTCAATTCAATCCACCAGTCCCAGCTAGGGAGACTTTCTGGATCCATAGGCTCAAAACTATGGAACCATATGGATTAAATAGGGAGGTTGACTTACAGGCTTTTCTCCATTAAAATAAAATAAATATATATTCTATTTCCTCAGTTCTTTTATAAATATATAAAAGATAGCCTTTTTGTGTAACAGAATGTATCTGATTTTTATGATCTTTGTAATACATTTGCAGATGCAAGGTGAAAAAAAGCTCCCTAAAATGAGTATGTTAGAAACAATAAACCTAATTTTTGGGTCTACCCTCGTTATTAATTCTGGAGTTCTGTTATGAATTTTTCAAAACACTTAGTTGTCATATATATTTTGAATGTATAAAACAATAATGTTTTAAATTCTAGTGGTATTTTAACTACATGAAGTTACCAATCTGTATACAAAAAAATGTTTTTGAAAAGTTAATGCAATTTTTATCAAACAAAACGATACGTGAAATACATTATTGTTTCCCTTTTTTGTATACAATATATTGAGTTTTTAAAAGAAATAGACTTTCAAATGTATTACTTTTTAGTCCATTAGATACGAGAAACAAAGGAATCCTCTTAGTTAAGATTGATGATGTGAAGAAGGGGCGGCCTTTCCAATGGAATATGATATAAATATCGAGAGAAGGGGGAGGCATGTATTGCCTCTGATGAAGCAGAGTTACGTCCGAGAAACGCGTCAGGCACGCCTCCTTCACGTCACTTCACTAGCTGGGACTGGTGGATTGAATTGAGCGATTACACTTGGATGTGAGATATACAGCGCCTGAAGGATTTCCGTAAACTTATCCAGTGGACGCTCGTTCATATTTCAGTGAGGACGCTGATTCGGGTATATCTCGCTTGCTCAATTGTGTTCACAAACCTCACATGTTTGAGGTTATATCTTGTGAGCAGCTCTGCAAAAGGGATTGGGGCTACAGGTTTTATATGTTAAATTTGTAAAAAAAAAAACACGCTGCACTTAGAGTTCTTTTGTGTGCTCTCTTTCTTTGTTTTTATAGAATTTATGTTCCACCTGATTTGGCTGTCAGGCCAGTGAGAGCAGCCGGACTCCTATATAGTGCATTCATTTGGAAGGAAAAAAACTCCTCTGACATCGAGATCAAATAGAAATACGTGAGATTTTTTAAAGAGAGAGTGATATTTTTATCCTGTGCAAGCTTGAAAGGAATATCTTGGTTGACACAATATCATTCTTTTATTGTATATATAATTGTGTTGTATATTTCTGTTCATTAATCATTATATTGTATCACTCAGGTTTGATACAGGTTCATTAAGCCTTGTTTTAGTATCTTTTAGGTGTACACTAAGGTTATTAATAGCTGTGCATCAGTATTTTTAGGAGTGTGCTAGTTAGTGAGGAGCTATCAATAGTTTTTTATCTTATCAGCTTCAAACCTCACTATTTACATTTTATTTATTTTTTTATATTATAAGAGATACAAATATATCAATTCGAATGTTTCTATTTCGATCGAATATTGCATAATTCGAATATTACATTTAAAGAAAGCATTAGAAATACTATTACAGACATATATATTCAAATTTTTCGAATTCGAATATTGCATTATTCGAATATTACATTTAAATAAAGCATTATAGAAATACTATTACAAATATATAAATTTTAATTTTTCAAATTCGAAAAAATTGCCTAACTCGAATATTACATTTAAAGAAAGCATTAGAAATACTAGAATTCGAAACCGAACATTTTAAAATCGAATTTTAGAATGTTATGTAAACATTCGAAATTTGTTTAGAACGAACAAATGTGTTAAAATTAGTTTCATTTTTTGAATGTTGCAAAACATTCACCCATCCCTAATTAGCGCAGCAATGGATTTTGCAAAACACAATCACGTATTTCAAATGATAAATATTTCAAATAAAGCATTTTAATGCAGCTGAAAGTTTTTTTAGTGAGCCCTTTTATGGAAAGTGCAGGGAGTGCTGGTAGTGAGTTAAAAGCTTTGCTTAAAGGGATATGAAACCCAAAATATTTGTTTCATTATTGAGATAGGACATACAATTTTAAACAAATTTACAATAACTTTTATTATCAAATTTGCTTTGTTCTCTTGGTATCCTTTAGCGCACCTGAGCTATCCGACATATAGATGCGCTGTAGACTATTGCTTAAGTGATAAAAAAAACCGTAATATGGGCACAAAAATATAATGGCTAATTAATAGTGCTCGATTGATGCACAATAGCACTGATACTTTTTTGTTCCACTTGTAATCTATGCTAGAGTGTGAGGCAATTTAGGAGGGAGTTGCCTCTTTAGGGTGGTTCAAAATATTATTACAGAACCAGCCTAAAGATAAACTGGATCTGCAGAGAAGTAGAAGAGAATATCTATCAAGGTATCAGAAGATAAAGAAACAGAAAAGACAATGAATTCCAGAAATTAAAAGGGGAGGCTACTCTAGAATTTGTATTGTTTAAAAGATTGATAATCCCTTTATTCCCATTCCCCTTGCATAAGCAACATAGTTATATTAATACACTTTTTACCTCTGTGATTACCTTGTATCTAATCCTCTGCTGATTGCCCCCTTATTTCAGTTTTTTTTTGACAGACTTGCATTTTAGCCAATCAGTGCTGATTCATAAATAACTACACAGGAGTCAGCTGTCTGGCTGTGAAAAACTGACAAAATACACTGAGATAAGAGGCAGCCTTTAAGGTCTTAGAAATTAGCATATCAGCCTACCTAGGTTAAGCTTTCAACAAAGAATACCAAGAGAATAAAGCAAATGTGATGATAAAAGTAAATTGGAAAAATTGTTTAAAATTGCATGCGCTATCTGAAATCCTGAAAGTTTAATTTTGACTAGGCTGTCCCTTTAAAGGTATTATGACTATCAAAAGAACAAATGGTTTACCAAGTTGTCAACTGATTTAAAACATGAAAGGCTAGATTACAAGTGGAGCGCTAATTTATTACACGCCCGCCAACGGGCAAATTCTCCTGTTCGTGGGTGCACGATTAATAACCAACCATCACAAGTGGCGGGTTATTGCTACCGCAGGCTCGCGGTAGTTATTAGTGCTCCGAAAATTAACCAAAGGTCAGAATTCTGGTTAATTTTTAAAATAACCCCCAATTGACCCCAAAATAAAGTATATTTTTTAAAAATAAAAAATAACAGCACAAAGCAGTTTATAGGGGTTAAAGTGTATGGGTGTTAAAAAAAAAACAAAAACAGCACTGAAAGGTTTAAACTGCGGTCTATGGGGAACTGTGTGTAAATATATATTTATATGCTTATATACAAATATATTTATGTGTTAATATGTGTATATATATATATATTGCTGGCCATTGCTGCGTGACTTATCCCCTTCACTGCGCTAGTTCTCATGCCGTGTCTGACGGCATGAGAATGAGGCTCCCATTGGAGCCTATGGAAGCGCGCTCTGATGAGCGCAAAGCTTTTGTGCAATGCGAACGTGAGGTCGCATTCGCATTGCACCTAACTTGTAATAGCAGTGGACATTTGCAATATTTTGCACTCCACTTGTAATCTGGCCTACCAATTTTCAACACTGAGAAATTTCCACTAAAGACAAAAGCTGTGGGAGAATTAGAGTGATTAAAGGGACAGTGTACCATAGAATTGTTATTGTTTTAAAAGATAGATAATCCCTTTATTACCCATTCCCCAATTTTGCATAACCAACACAGTTATATTAATATACTTTTTACCTCTGTGATTACCTTGTATCTAGAAACCTTCTTCCAGCCCCCTGATCACATGACTGTGACTGTTTATTATCTATTGTCTTAAATTTAGCATTGTTTTGTGCTAGATCTTAAATAACCCCCTGTGCCTGAACACAGTGTTATCTATATGGCCCACGTGTACTTTCTGTCTCTTTGTGTTGAAAAGAGATTTAAAAAGCATGTGATAAGATGCAGCCCTCAAAGGCTTAGAAATTAGCATATGAGCCTTCCTATGTTTAGTTTAAACTAAGAATACCAAGAGAAAAAAGAAAATTAGATAATAGAAGTAAATTGGAAAGTTGTTTAAAATTACATGCCCTATCTGAATCATGAAAGTTTAATTTTGACTAGACTGTCCCTTTAAACTAGCTGTGGCTAATAGAAATAAGGGTATTTTAATTTTAGTGGAAATGTCAAATGTATCTTAAGGCAGAGATACACAATGTAAATCCTTGAATAAAAATATTTTCAAGCACAAATTACTCATCTTAGCCAGAGGGCTTGAGGGTTTGTGTTCATTGGTTATTCAATTAAGATGGTAAATACGTTGTAATACCAGACCTAGGCTTAAGGCACTTGGAGAAATTGATAATATGAGAGACAATGATATACATGACATGTCTCTTGCTGAGCGAGAATATTATTTTTCTGATCAAATCTTTTTTTTTTTTGCTTATATATATATTTAGTGCTCGGAGCTGAGTGGGTGTAACCTGTCAGTATTCTTTTTTAGAATACAGAAACTTTATTTTTAGTTAAAACTCAGTGGTGTCAGACAATAAGTCAAATAATTGTTAACAATGTCAATCAAAAATATGCCCTTTTCATACTTAAGGAAAATTCTAATGGTTTTAAAAAAACAAATAAAATATGAAAATTTCAAAATTCCCTTTTGTACTGAAAAATGTTGTCATCTCAAGTTTTTTCAGCTTATCGTATTACATCACATTATGCAATGCTGTCAGCTATTTTTTGACACATATGGGTGATTAAAACCTAAAAGTGCATTAATTGTGTGATCGTGTTGCAGAGAATTAGGTTTTTAAACAGCCCTATGCTAGAGGCAGTGTGAGGAGAACACAGAGTGATTACAGGATTAATGAGAGACCATAAGAACTTTATTCACAATATAAAGAGACGTGTAATTCAGGTGTGGGTCTTGCATGAGCTTGCAGTCAGATACTGAGTTATCCTGCTGGGTACTACAAATGGTTCTTCCACAAGGCTAACTGGGCAGTTGCCTCACTGCTCCCCTAAAGCACATTAAAAATGTCTTTTGTTAAGGGGTGTAACTACAGAGGTCTCAATTGACACAGGGCCCACACCTTTAGGGGGTCCATCCAGGGGTGTATTTTGGCCTAGGCAAACAAGGCACGTGTCTAAGGTGGCAGATTGGAGGTAGCAGCACTTTTTGACTCTCTGTTGGGAGTGGCAGGTGACTTAACTAGCACTAGTCATCTGCATTATATATATAAATATATATATTTATATTTATACTGTATATATAAATGTTATTGCTGCATACACCCCAACTGTCCCGATTTTCGCGGGACAGTCCCGATTTTAGGGGTCTGTCCCCCTGTCCCGGGTTGCTAGCCATCTGTCCTGATTTGCCCCAGGCATTAAAAAAAAATAAATTTTTTTTTAAATTCTGTTGGGCCCATACTCAGAAGCAGCTGGCTTTGCTCTCACAGGGTTAGATACCTGTTAGATTCCCTATGGAAAATTAATGGTGTGTGGGTTAAGCAGGAGTAAGAAGGCTGTATACACTCTGACCACGGGGAATGTTGACCTCTCTAACCTACCTCTGGTAGTGATGATGTCTAACCCCTGGTGACAATACTAGCATGCCTTCAGTTTTATACAATGAGCAGTGCTAATACCAAGGTAACGAACAGTGGCAGCTGCAGACTGCCAGCTAATGTGCTTGCCAACCCCAGGACCCCATACAATGAATTACAGATACCCATATATGATGTAGTGTGTGTGTCTATCTGTATCTATAACTGTGTGTGTGTGTGTGTGTGTATCTGTATGTATAAGTTTATGCTATGTAGTGTGTGTGTATCTGCATGTGTAAGTGTATGCTATGTAGTGTGTGTGTGTATCTGCCTGAATAAGTGTATGCTATGTAGTGTGTGTGTATCTGCATGTATAAGTGTATGCTATGTAGTGTGTGTGTATCTGCATGTGTAAGTGTATGCTATGTAGTGTGTGTGTATCTGCATGTGTAAGTGTATGCTATGTAGTGTGTGTGTATCTGCATGTGTAAGTGTATGCTATGTAGTGTGTGTGTATCTGCCTGTATAAGTGTATGCTATGTAGTGTGTGCATATGTAAGTGTATGCTATGTAGTGTGCTACTGTGCATTTTTGCGGACTTTAAAGGCCAGAATTTAGAATATTAATGGGGAATGCAGAGAGCAGTTTTAAAGAATTTATTATTAAATATCCAATTAAGATAAAAATATTTAGCAATATCTTTGCAAAGGCTAATTAAATACATAGCTCACATAGCCATACCAGGGGTTTGAGCTTGTGTTTGATTTGCTGCCTAAGTGTATTCAAATATATAATTTTATTTAGAATGTTATCTATATTACTTTGGTCTTATAATTTTTTAAACCCTACCTACCACATTTTATTTTTTTTGCCGCGGGGGGGGGGGTCGCTCTTTTGAATTTTGAAATGTTGGGAGGTATGTTACCGCTCACACATATACTGTGTACTCATGTACTAATTTAACCCACCTGAGTGTATGCAAGTGTTTTGCAAACTCTGGAGAACATTTACTTTGGAAATGGCATAAAAAAATTATGGGGGGGTTTGCAGCAAACTTTTGAGTGCCTAGGGCAGCACAAAACCTAAATACGCTACTGGGCCCATCTGTTACTGCAATCAGTAGTGGTGTCTCTAAGGGGGGCTGGTGGGGCCCAGGGTCTACCTGCATATTGTCTTGCCCTTCTGTGTGCTCTTTGCCAAAAATGTGTAGAAAAAAATTGCATTTATTTTCCATAACAAAATGGTGGCTGTCACAGTGTTGCTGTGCAGAAAAACTTGCCACCATATTAGTACTGGAAGATTCCACAAATGCATATCCTCTGGTACAAACTAACCAAAAAACCAAGAGGGAAGAATGATTCATAGTCATTGAGAAGTAGCCCCTCTTGTTCTTAAGTGATTGGCGCCTCAACGTCTGCTGGCAGTGTGCTCTTGAAATGGGGGGGCCCTGCCACATCCTTTGCCCTGGCATCCAGTGAGGTCTAGTTATGCCCTTGGTTTGTTTTTAAAAATCCAGTTCATGACTCCTCTATTTTATGTCAGAAAGGTTTCTGTACCTTTTTATGACTAATATAATTAAAGACTTCCTGCTTGAAATTATTAAATTATTATTATTACAAAATGCAGCAAAACCATTTTAAGTGAACCATTCTACTAAAAGTAGACTAAACTGAGCAAACCATGGTCAGTAAAATGGAGCCCAGCTCAGTGCAGTATCTGGTTTCATTGCTAATTATATGACCAGATTCATTTGTAGGAGCAGTTTTTAGCTGATTTCTCTAGAAACCCCAGATCACATATTATGCATTGTATTTGGTGGTGGGGTCTGAAAATGTATCTTCACCTTCGTAGCAAAAAAATACTTAAAGGGGCATTAAACACAGATGGTTAGTTTACGAGTTGTGCGTTACGGTTTTAATGCTGAAAAAATGGCCATTTCAGCGTAAAAACAGTAACGCAGCCATTACGAGCTATACCGCAAGCATTGTAGCCCTCTAATGCAACGTTAATCCCGCACTCAAAAAAATGATGTTTTTGCGTGGGATTTCCATAGTGCTGGTATTACAGGTTGTGCGGTGAGGCTAAAATGCTTGCGTTACAGCCTATACTGACACGATCCATACCGCCATCTGAGACCAGTAGTTATGGATTTTGTGTAACAAAAATGTTTCACAAAACTCATAACTAAAATGTTACAAAGTACACTAACACCCATAAACTACTTATTAACCCCTAAACCGAGGCCCTCCCGCATAAAAAAACACTATTTAAAATGTATTAACCCCTAATCTGCCGCCCCGTCCACCCACATCCCCGCCACTATACTAAAGTTATTAACCCCTATTCTGCTGCTCCCCGACACCGCCACCACTAACTAAACCTATTAACCCCTAAACCGCCAGCCCACCACATCGCCACTATTAAATAAACCTATTAACCCCTAAACCGCCAGTCCCTCCACATCGCCACTAATAAAGTAAACTATTAACCCCCTAACTTTATATTAAAATTACAATATCCCTATCTTAAAGAAAATAAAAACTTACCTGTGAAATTAAAAAAGTTTAAACTAACAATTAACCTAACATAACTATTATACTAAACTATTATACTAAAATTAAAATAATTACCAATTAAAAAAACTAAATTACACATTAAAAAAACTAACACTACTAAAGAAATTGAAGTCTAAAATTAAAAAAAGTAAATACTAAATTACGAAAAATAAAAACAATTACACCTAATCTAATAGCCCTCTAAAAATAAAAAAGCCCCCCCAAAATAAAAACACCCCTAGCCTACAATAAACTACCAATAGCTCTTAAAAGGCCCTTTTGCAGGGCATTACCCTAAAGAAAACAGCTCTTTTACCTTGAAAAAAAACAAAGACCCACCACCCAACCAACACTCAAAATAAAAAAACCTAACTCCAACAAAAACCTAAGCTACTCATTGCCCTGAAAAGGGCATTTGTATGGGCATTGCCCTTAAAAGGGCATTCAGCTCTTTTACATTGCCCTGAAAAGGGCATTCAGTTCTTTAAAAAAAAGCCCAAACCCTAATCTAAAAAAAAAAAACACCCAAAATGTTTTAAAAAACCAACCTAACACTATCCCCTGAAGATCCCCTTACAGTTTCTGAAGTCTGAACATCCAGGCGGTGAGAAGTTTTCAACTAGGCGGCATCTTCTATTTTCATCCAGCCAGCATCTTTTATTTTCATCCCGGCGGCGTCTTCTATCTTCATCCCGGCGGCGCAGAGCGGATCCATCCTTGAAGACATCCGGCGCGGAGTGTCCTCTTTACACGGTCGTCGCCGTACACTGAATCTTCAATGCAAGGGAGCCATTTCAAAATGGCATCCCTTGCATTCCTATTGGCTGCTTTAATTCTTGAAATTCAAATCAGCCAATAGGATGAGAGCTACTGAAATCCTATTGGCGGTTCAAATCAGCCAATAGGATGAGAGCTACTGAAATTTTTATTGGCTGATTTGAATAACCAATAGAATTTCAGTAGCTCTCATCCTATTGGCTGATTTGAACCGCCAATAGGATTTCAGTAGCTCTCATTCTATTGGCTGATTTGAATTTCAAGAATTAAAGCAGCCAATAGGAATGCAAGGGATGCCATTTTGAAATGGCTCCCTTGCATTGAAGATTCAGTGTACGGCAGCGACCGTATGAAGAGGATGCTCCGTGCCAGATGTCTTCAAGGATGGATCCGCACCGCCGGGATGAAGATAGAAGACACCGCCGGGATGAAGATAGAGGATGCCGCCTGGATGAAGATAGAAGATGCCGCCTGGATGAAGACTTCTCGCCTCCTGGATGTCCGGACTTCAGAAACTGTAAGTGGACAACTTTTTGTGTTTTTTTTTTTTTTTTGATTAGGGTTTGGGCTTTCTTTAAAAGAGCTGAATGCCCTTTTCAGGGCAATGCAAAAGAGCTGAATGCCCTTTTAAGGGAAATGCCCATACAAATGCCCTTTTCAGGGCAATGGGTAGCTTAGGTTTTTGTTAGAGTTAGGTTTTTATTTATGGGGGTTGGTTGGGTGGTAGGTTTTACTGTTGGGCGGGGTCTTTGTATTTTTTTTCAAGGTAAAAGAGCTGATTTCTTTAGGGCAATGCCCTACAAAAGGCCCTTTTAAGGGCTATTGGTAGTTTATTGTAGGCTAGGTGTGTTATTATTTTGGGGGGCTTTTTATTTTTAGAGGTCTATTAGATTAGGTGTAATTGTTTTTATTTTTGATAATTTCGTTTGTTATTTTTCGTAATTTAGTATTTTTTGTTGTTGTAATTTTAGATTTAATTTTTTTTTTAGCAGTGTTAGTTTTTCTTAATGTGTAATTTAGTTTTTTTAATTGGTAGTTATTTAAATTTTAGTATAATAGTTTAGTATAATAGTTATGTTAGGTTAATTTATAGTTTAAACTTAGGTTTTTTTAATTTCACAAGTAAGTTTTTATTTATTTTAAGGGGGTTGTTGGGTTTAGGGGTTAATAGTTTAATTTAGTTTTTTTTTATGTGGGGGGGCTGGCAGTTTTGGGGTTAATAGGTTTATTTAGTGGCGGTGATGTGGGAGGCCAGAGGTTTAGGGGTTAATAACTTTATTATAGTGTTGGTGATGTCAGGGAGCGGCGTAATAGAGGTTAATAACTTTTATTAGTGGCAGCTATGTCGGGAGCGGCGGATTAGGGGTTAATAACTTTATTTCGGTGTCAGCGATGTCGGGGACGGCAGATTATGGGGTGTTTAGACTTGGGTTTATGTTATGGTGCCATTCCGCACTTCAGGTGTTAGTTTTTTTTCTAACACCTTCTCCCCATTGATGTCTATGGGGAAAGCGTGCACGAGCACGTATTCTCAGCCCTTGGATTTTGTGCGGTATGGAGCTTATCGCCACCATATTGCATGCACAAGGAGGCTTTTCTGAAACTTGTAATGGAAGCGCTATGGGGGGGTGAAATAACGCAACTTTTGTTTGGCACCTCTATAGCGCAAAACTCATAATCTAGGCGTAAATAAATGCTAGATAGAATGATGCATTCAAACAAAAGATTAGTCTGAGAATGTGTAGATGTATTTTTTAAAGTTTTATTAGCTTTTTAAATTTTGACAAAATAAGTGTAAAATTTTAGTGTCTATAAAACAATGGGAGCTGCCATATTGTACCTTAGGTTACCTTCTCTGCTGTGGCCAATTAGGGACAGTTATAAATAGGTCACTAGAGTGTGCAGCCAATGACTGTGTGGAATATAACAGTGTTCTCCACTTCCATTTCTAACAGGAACTGACAAGCTCACAATTTCAGAATGGAATTACAGGAAAAGGGGACAAAATAAATAATGAAAGTATATTGCAGCCTTTATATATATATATATATATATATATATATATATATACAATTTATCATTTTATATTACCATCTCAAAGTGTTTAATGTCCCTTTAAGTGACCTGGTTGGGTGCCTTGGTGCAGGGTGTGGTGTAGCAAGAAGCTTTTCTTTAGCATTTAACTTCATCCAGCCCCAGTTTTGTTCTTCCTCAATGTCCACCAGAAACTCAAGCATAAGTCAAGCATAAGGGGGCGATTTAACAAGGGCCGAATAACCCTTAATGTAACTGTTTCCGTGCGAGCCTTCAGGCTCGCCGGAAACAGGAGTTAAGAAGCAGCGGTCTTAAGACCGCTGCTCTTTAACTCAT